>NW_028156086.1:0-60381 GCF_964263955.1 Coregonus lavaretus | reverse complement strand
CAGTTTTTCACACAGCCAGAACTACCCAGCCTTAGCTAGTTAGATAAAACGTTGCGTTATGGTCCCCTGGAAGTTTTGTCTAGTTCCCAGTTAATTTGTGGAATTTCTTTCCTTCTTAATGTGTTTGAGCCAATTAGTTGTGTTTTGACAAGGTAGGGGTGGTATACAGAAGATAGCCCTATTTGGTAAAAGACCAAGTCCATATTATGGCAAGAACAGCTCAAATAAGCAAAGAGAAACGACAGTCCATCATTACTTTAAGATATGAAGGTCAGTCAATACAGACAATTTCAAGAACTTTGAAAGTTTCTTCAAGTGCAGTCGCAAAAACCATTAAAGTGCACTCTTTGGGAGCAAGGATAAATAATTGGGACATAGCCTGTAAGTCATCATGAGTCAGATAGTTATGCAACCATGCTGAATGTCTGTCTGTGCAGTGTCAGACTTGATAACCATAGCATCTCCCTGGTTGTATATAGGACAAATTCTGTAAGATTTGAAGAAGCTATTGCTATTTTTACCTTTCGAACATATCTTTATCTCTCCGATTTTAATTTGACCTCTATGAATGAATCGAATGGCTTGAAACAACTCATGTAACAAGGAAAATATCCTGGCAATGGGTAAAAGTCATGATGCCGTTGACCTTAACAATGGACCCTTCTGAATAGCTCTTTATCTCTCCGATTTTAATTTGACCTGTACGCATGAATCGAATGGCTTGAAACACCTCATGTAACAAGCAAAATATCCTGGTACTGGATAAAAGTCATGATGCCGTTGACCTTAACAAAATAGCCCCATAACATCAAAGATCCACCACCATATTTTACAGTAGGTATGGGGTTATTTTCTGCTCATGCATTCTCATTTCAACGCCAAACCCACCACTGGTGTGCGTGGCCAAAGAGCTCTACTTTCATGTCATCTGACCAAAGCACTGGTTCCAACCCAATACCAATGCTGTTTAGCAAACTCCAGGCATTTACATTTATTGGATGACATGAAAATAGAGCTATTTGGCCACGCATACCAGTGGTGGCTTTGGTGTCGAAATGAGAATTCATGAGTAGAAAATAACTCCATACAGTGCCTTGCAAAAGTATTCATCCCCCTTGGAGTCTTTCCTATTTTGTTGCATTACAACCTGTAATTTAAATTGATTTTTATTTGGATTTCATGTACTGGACATACACAAAATACTCCAAATTGGTGAAGTGAAATGAAAAAAAAACTAACGGAAAAGTGGTGTGTGCATATGTATTTCACCCCCTTTGCTATGAAGCCCCTAAATAAGATCTGGTGCAACCAATTACCTTCAGAACTCACATAATTAGTTAAATAAAGTCCACCTGTGTGCAATCTAAGTGTCACATGATCTGTCACATGATCTCAGTACATATACACCTGTTCTGAAAGGCCCCAGAGTCTGCAACACCACTAAGCAAGGGGCACCATCAAGCAAGCGGCACCATGAAGACGTAGGAGCTCTCCAAACAGGTCAGGGACAAAGTTATGGAGAGGTACAGATCAGGGTTGGGTTATAAAAAAATATCAGAAACTTTAAACATCCCACAGAGCACCATTAAAATTATAAAAAAATTGAAATAATATGGCACCACAACAAACCTGCCAAGAGAGGGCCGCCCACCAAAACTCACAGACCAGGCAAGGAGGGCATTAATCAGAGAGGCAACAAAGAGACCAAAGATAACCCTGAAGGAGCTGCAAAGCTCCACAGCGGAGATTGGAGTATCTGTCCATAGGATCACTTTAAGCCATACACTCCACAGAGCTGGGCTTTACGGAAGAGTGGCCAGAAAAAAGCCATTGCTTAAAGAAAAAAATAAGCAAACACGTTTGGTGTTCGCCAAAAGGCATTTGGGAAACTCCCCAAACATATGGAAGAAGGTACTCTGGTCAGATGAGACAAAAATTGAGCTTTTTGGCCATCAAGGAAAACACTATGTCTGGCGCAAACCCAACACCTCTCATCACCCCGAGCACACCATCCCCACAGTGAAGCATGGTGGTGGCAGTATCATGCTGTGGGGATGTTTTTCATCATCAGGGACTGGGAAACTGGTCAGAATGGAAGGAATGATGGATGGCGCTAAATACAGGGAAATTCTTGAGGGAAACCTGTTTTAGTCTTCCAGAGATTTGAGAGTGGGACGGAGGTTCACCTTCCAGCAGGACAATGACCCTAAGCATACTGCTAAAGCAACACTTGAGTGGTTTAAGGGGAAACATTTAAAATGTCTTGGAATGGCCTAGTCAAAGCCTAGACCTCGATCCAATTGTACACCAGCGGAACCCATCCAACTTGAAGGAGCTGGAGCAGTTTTGCCTTGAAGAATGGGCAAAAATCCCAGTGGCTAGATGTGCCAAGCTTATAGAGACATACCCCAAGAGACCTGCAGCTGTAATTTCTGCAAAAGGTGGCTCTACAAAGTATTGACTTTGGGGGGGTGAATAGTTATGCACGCTCAAGTTTTCTAAAATATTGTGCATCTTCAAAGCGGTAGGCATGTTGTGTAAATCAAATGATACAAACCCCCCAAAAAATTCATTTTAATTCCAGGTTGTAAGGCAACAAAATAGGAAAAATGCCAAGGGGGGTGAATACTTTCGCAAGCCACTGTACCTACTGTAAAATATGGTTGGTAGATCTTTGGTCTTATGGGGCTATTTTGCTTCCGCTAGTCCTGGGGCCATTGGCATATTTGATGAAGCAGAAATTCATACAGGTCACGTGGTCCTCTGTAGCTTGGTTGGTAGAGCATGGCGCTTGCAATGCCAGTATAGTGGGTTAAATTGCCTGGAACACATGTACGTAAAATGTATGCACGCATGACTGTACTTTAGATAAAACTGTCTGCTAAATGGCATAATGAAAAAATAATTAAAAATGAAGATGGCATAGTGAACATATTTCATTATACAGTGGGGAGAACAAGTATTTGATACACTGCCGATTTTGCAGGTTTCCCTACTTACAAAGCATATAGAGGTCTGTAATTTTTATCATAGGTACACTTCAACTGTGAGAGACGGAATCTAAAACAAAAATCCAGAAAATCACATTGTATGATTTTTAAGTAATTAATTTGCATTTTATTGCATGACATAAGTATTTGATACATCAGAAAAGCAGAACTTAATATTTGGTACAGAAACCTTTGTTTGCAATTACAGAGATCATACGTTTCCTGTAGGTCTTGACCAGGTTTGCACACACTGCAGCAGGGATTTTGGCCCACTCCTCCATACAGACCTTCTCCAGATCCTTCAGGTTTCGGGGCTGTCGCTGGGCAATACGGACTTTCAGCTCCCTCCAAAGATTTTCTATTGGGCTCAGGTCTGGAGACTGGCTAGGCCACTCCAGGACCTTGAGATGCTTCTTACGGAGCCACTCCTTAGTTGCCCTGGCTGTGTGTTTCGGGTCGTTGTCATGCTGGAAGACCCAGCCACGACCCATCTTCAATGCTCTTACTGAGGAAAGGTGGTTGTTGGACAAGATCTCGCGATACATGGCCCCATCCATCCTCCCCTCAATACAGTGCAGTCGTCCTGTCCCCTTTGCAGAAAAGCATCCCCAAAGAATGATGTTTCCACCTCCATGCTTCACGGTTGGGATGGTGTTCTTGGGGTTGTACTCATCCTTCTTCTTCCTCCAAACACGGCGAGTGGAGTTTAGACCAAAAAGCTATATTTTTGTCTCATCAGACCACATGACCTTCTCCCATTCCTCCTCTGGATCATCCAGATGGTCATTGGCAAACTTCAGACGGGCCTGGACATGCGCTGGCTTGAGCAGGGGGACCTTGCGTGCGCTGCAGGATTTTAATCCATGACGGCGTAGTGTGTTACTAATGGTTTTCTTTGAGACTGTGGTCCCAGCTCTCTTCAGGTCATTGACCAGGTCCTGCCGTGTAGTTCTGGGCTGATCCCTCACCTTCCTCATGATCATTGATGCCCCACGAGGTGAGATCTTGCATGGAGCCCCAGACCGAGGGTGATTGACCGTCATCTTGAACTTCTTCCATTTTCTAATAATTGCGCCAACAGTTGTTGCCTTCTCACCAAGCTGCTTGCCTATTGTCCTGTAGCCCATCCCAGCCTTGTGCATGTCTACAATTTTATCCCTGATGTCCTTACACAGCTCTCTGGTCTTGGCCATTGTGAAGAGGTTGGAGTCTGTTTGATTGAGTGTGTGGACAGGTGTCTTTTATACAGGTAACGAGTTCAAACAGGTGCAGTTAATACAGGTAATGAGTGGAGAACAGGAGGGCTTCTTAAAGAAAAACTAACAGGTCTGTGAGAGCCGGAATTCTTACTGGTTGTTAGGTGATCAAATACTTATGTCATGCAATAAAATGCAAATTATTTACTTAAAAATCATACAATGTGATTTTCTGGATTTTTGTTTTAGATTCCGTCTCTCACAGTTGAAGTGTACCTATGATAAGAAATTACAGACCTCTACATGCTTTGTAAGTAGGAAAACCTGCAAAATCGGCAGTGTATCAAATACTTGTTCTCCCCACTGTATGTTAGCTGTGAAAATCAAGGACATTGTTTTCAGTGAAGAAAGATCGGTCAGTCAGTCTGTTTAAATCTGCCATGGTGCTCATTAGCGAAAATAGCATTTGTTCTGTCCAGACAGTTCTTTCTCTGTCTCAGTATCATGCATGGTTGATGGATTCTGGAGGGCTCCACCACTGATGTAATTCCCTGCTCACTGAGCGCTCCAAGTCTAGAAAAGCCTTTAGGCTGTGATGAAATGTTCTGCATTAAGCAACAGTATCTACTTGGAGGTTTTTTTAATGTGGTTTTACCATCATCGTCAGAAGGCTTAGGTTGCCTTCCAAGATGGCTAGATTTGAGCTATATAAATTGGTACTGTAGTACTTTTAGATGTTAGCCAAATGCTGGATACCTGATTAAAATGTAATGACTTCACACTACTCTGAATCTATATCTCACTAGTTAAAACCTGGAAATAGGCTAAACCTATTTAATTCTGACAAATACAATACAAAGGACGAGGGCCTGTATTCACAATGTGTAGTGCTGAGTAGTACTGAGCAGGGTAGTGCTGATATAGGAACAGTTTTGTATTTTAAGTCATAATGAATCATATTATATGGACAGGTGGGACCTTATCCTAGATTAGCACTCCTACTATGTGATGCTTCTTGAATATGGCCCCTGGTCTCTCACTGCCCCAAATAGCACATTGTCTACATCACATCTCTAGGAAACAAAACACTTTGTCAGCAGTAAGGAGTCACACATTGATATCTGCCCAAGTGCTGCTGACTTGACCGATAATCTTGCATGCCACAGTATCCAGTGAATTGTCACGACAACCGAGCGGAAATATGCAGGTTTCAGGAGAACCGACCTCACAAAAACGTGGCCAGCAAGCCTTAAATCTTTCCATTATAGGGATGGATATAGTAAAGGGAGAGGGTTTTTCACACATCCTGATCCAAATATGCACAGGAGCTAGGCAAAAAATGAATCTCCACTCACTGTTTGCTGTTGCCAGTTTGAAGTGGTAGAGGTTGTTCACCACAGTATTTGGAATATACTGCTGAATATACAAGCTGTCATCATTAGCTTCATATTAATACAAAAATGACCAAACCTTAGTAACGGCCCTCTGGTAATGTCTAAAAATCTATGTCTCAAACTAATGGCTGAAATAGCAGTGTCTTATTTTTCTTGTCTCCAACGCTATTAAGAGGGCACTTCAAGCCTCTTTGCTTGCCACTCTCCCAGTCTTGCTGAGACTCAGAGGAACACTAATACTCTGAATGCGTCTAATTGGGAAGTCGATCGGATGGAGAAAGACACCAACGGACATGAAATATGTTTGCTGGCACATCTGCCGAGCACCATTCAATGGAGCGATTGGCCCAGCCTTATCTTAATGGGTGCAGATGGTGTCAGTTTATTTTTAGGGGGTATTCAGAGGTCCTCACATTCCTACAGCTCAGCTATGCTGAGTTCATCCTTAAGGAAATGGTAACAGAATCTGTGGAAAATCTCTGTAGCTTCCTCTCTGCATTCATGATTGAAATACTGTAGATCGGTACTAGTGAATCCCAAAATCATGGTGTTTGTAACATTCTTATTCAAGAACATTTCCCCAGTCACTATACGGATTAAATTTGAACCAAAACAAGTTAGCACTCAGCTTCCTGATTGTACCTTTATAATGCCTGGGTGTAGGGCCCACAAGTGTTCCCTTGATAACCGTTGTCTAACACCAGGGTGTGTTCACCTGAATGGGTGACCACCAGTTATTTGCTTTGTTCCCCTGAAGAGGGTGCCTGGTATAGGTCTAATTGCTGTAACACAGGCTCATTCCCCAGTAAGTAGCATAGCCTCTGAGAAATACAGACATGACTCAAATGCTATGCTCAACGTAGCAGTCATGGACTGTTGCCACTGGGCTGCCTCCTGTTGATAGTTAGAGCAAACATCAGTATAACGAGGAAGAAGAAGGAGTGCACCATTTATTTGCACCTGCTGTAGAGAATGTTTAGTCAACTGTTTATATAGCTATTGATAGATTATTTGTAACTTTTTGTAGAACAGCAACATTTCAGGTGGCAAATTGGAAGGACCCTACTGGCATTCTAGCCATAGGCAACTGGACAATGTACATATTGGCCAGTGTTATCTAGTGTTGATTTTTCAGTGTAACATTTCTAGTGTTGATTCAGGTGTTAAATTAACACTCATTGGTGTAAACAAAACAAAAAACAGTGTTGGTTTTAATAACCAGTGTTAAACCAAACCACACCCATCATTATCATATTTCCCAGCATGCTCTATATTGCAGGTAGATTTTTGGAATTGTTTGTTTCAATATTTATGTACATTAATTGATTAATATATCTTATGCTACTCAAATGTAAATAACATACAGTGGCTTATTCCACATTTTGTTGTCTAAAAGCCTGAATTGAAAATGTATTAAATATATATTTTTTCTCACCCATCTACATAATGACAAAGTGAAACATGTTTTTAATATTTGTAGAAATGTTTTAGAAAATTAAATACAGAAATATGAATTGTTTTGCATTTTAATGAGGGAAATAAGTATTTGACCCCCTCTCAATCAGAAAGATTTCTGGCTCCCAGGTGTCTTTTATACAGGTAACGAGCTGAGATTAGGAGCACACTCTTAAAGGGAGTTATCCTAATCTCAGCTTGTTACCCGTATAAAAGACACCTGTCCACAGAAGCAATCAATCAATCAGATTCCAAACTCTCCACCATGGCCAAGACCAAAGAGCTGTCCAAGGATGTCAGGGACAGGATTGTAGACCTACACAAGGCTGAAATGGGCTACAAGACCATCGCCAAGCAGCTTGGTGAGAAGGTGACAACAGTTGGTGCGATTATTCGCAAATGGAAGAAACACAAAAGACCTGTCAATCTCCCTCGGCCTGGGGCTCCATGCAAGATCTCACCTAGTGGAGTTGCAATGATCATGAGAACGGTGAGGAATCAGCCCAGAACTACACGGGAGGATCTTGTCAATGATCTCAAGGCAGCTGGGACCATAGTCACCAAGAAAACAATTGGTAACACACTATGCTGTGAAGGACTGAAATCCTGCAGCGCCCGCAAGGTCCCCTGCTCAAGAAAGCACATATACAGGGCCGTCTGAAGTTTGCCAATGAACATCTGAATGATTCAGAGGAGAACTGGGTGAAAGTGTTGTGGTCAGATGAGACCAAAATCGAACTCTTTGGTATCAACTCAACTCGCCGTGTTTGGAGGACGAGGAATGCTGCCTATGACCCCAAGAACACCATCCCCACCGTCAAACATGGAGGTGGAAACATTATGCTTTGGGGGTGTTTTTCTGCTAAGGGGACAGGACAACTTCACCGCATCAAAGGGTCGATGGACAGGGCCATGTACCGTCAAATCTTGGGTGAGAACCTCCTTCCCTCAGCCAGGGCATTGAAAATGGGTCGTGGATGGGTATTCCAGCATGACAATGACCCAAAACACACGGCCAAGGCAACAAAGGAGTGGCTCAAGAAGAAGCACATTAAGGTCCTGGAGTGGCCTAGCCAGTCTCCAGACCTTAATCCCATAGAAAATGTGTGGAGGGAGCTGAAGGTTTGAGTTGCCAAACGTCAGCCTCGAAACCTTAATGACTTGGAGAAGATCTGCAAAGAGGAGTGGAACAAAATCCCTCCTGAGATGTGTGCAAACCTGGTGGCCGACTACAAGAAACGTCTGACCTCTGTGATTACCAACAAGGGTTTTGCCACCAAGTACTAATTCATGTTTTGCAGAGGGGTCAAATACTTATTTCCCTCATTAAATGCAAATCAATTCATAACATTTTTGACATGCGTTTTTCTGGATTTTTTTGTTGTTATTCTGTCTCTCACTGTTCAAATAAACCTACCATTACAATTATAGACTGATCATTTCTTTGTCAGTGGGCAAACGTACAAAATCAGCAGGGGATCAAATACTTTTTTCCCTCACTGTAAGTATTCACATCCCTGAGTCAATACTTTGTAGAAGCACCATTGGAAAGCGATTACAGCTGTGAGTCTTTCTGGGTAAGTCTCTAATTGTGCAACATTTGCCCATTATTCTTTTCAGAGTTCTTCAAGCTCTGTCAAATTGGTTGTTGTTCATAGCTAGACAATAATTTTCAGGTCTTGCCATAGATTTTCAAGCAGATTTAAGTCAAAACTGTAACTCGGCCACTCAGGAACATTCACTGTCTTCTTGGTAAGTAACTCCAGTGTAGATTTGGCCTTGTGTTTTAGGTTATTGTCCTGCTGAAAGGTGAATTAATCTCCCAGTGTCTGGTGCGAAGGATTTTGCCTGTGCTTAGCTCCGTTCCGTTTATTTTTTATCCTGAAAAACTCCCCAGTCCTTAACGATTACAAGCATACCCATAACATGATGCAGCCACCACAATGCTTGAAAATATGGAGAATGCTACACAGTAATATGTTGTATTGGATTTGCCCCAAACATAACACTTTGTATTCAGAACAAAAAGTTAATTGCTTTGCCAAATTTTTTGCAGTATTACTTTAGTGCCTTGTTGCAAACAGGATGCATGTTTTGGAATATTTTTATTCTGTACAGGCTTCCTTCTTTTTACTCTGTCAATAAGGTTAGTATTGTGGAGTAACTACAATGTTGTTGAGCCATCCTCAGTTTTCTCATATCACAGCCATTAAACTCTGTAACTGTTTTAAAGTCACCGTTGGCCTCATGGTGAAATCCCTGAGTGGCTTCCTTCCTCTCCGGCAACTGAGTTAGGAAGGACTCCTGTATCTTTGTAGTGACTGGGTTTATTGATACACCAAAGTGTAATTAATAACTTCACCATGCTCAAACGGATATTCAATGTCTGCTTTAGAAAAACATTTTTTTACCCATCTGCCAATAGGTGCCCTTAATTGCGAGGCATTGGAAAACCTCCACGGTCTTTGTGGTTGAATCTGTGTTTGAAATTCACTGCTCGACTGCAACTTATTATGTGACTTGTTAAGCACATTTTTACTCCTGAACTTATTTTGGTTCGCCATAGCAAAGGGGTCGAATACTCGTTGACTCAAGATATTCTAGCTTTTTATTTTTTATTAATTTGTAAAAAAAAAAAAAAAAAAAAAAACATAATTCCACTTTGACATTATGGGGTATTTTGTGGAGGCCAGTGTCAAAAAAAAATCTCAATTTAGTACATGTTTTATTCTGGCTGTAACACAACAAAATGTGGAAAAAGTCAGGGGGCGTGAATACTTTCTGAAGGCACTGTACATTATTCTAAACTAACCAAATCTGTTACTTGAACTTATTGCACCTGTTACCGAGGTGGTTGTTTCAGTTTAGATGGTTTAGGTAGTCTCATATCTTAGTCTTCCAACCCGGCAGTCATTTTTTGGGCTGTATTCCAATACTAATTACACATCACTTTGCAAGCCAGCATGATGTGACTTGCAGGCCTGATGTGGCCTGTAAACCATATGTTTCAGGGCACTGTATTAGGGTAAAACTATGCCCTCAAAATTAGGCCTCATGAAATATGTGTTGTATTGTGTTAAATGGCTACATTTTTATGATAACATATTCACTTAGGATCTCACTTGGTGAAGGTCACAAGACTTAAAATGGATAAATGCAATAACCATGTCTCTGTAACTATCAAATACAGTCTTGGGTGGTAACTGTACAATTCACTCGAAAGGCAAAGCACTCTGGGAAATATGCAAATAAGTCTTTAAACTAAGCAGTGAGTTAATTTAACACGGAAAAGTGTGGACCTATGTAGACACTGGGCTGTATTTACCTGGCTGTAATAGACTACTTGGTTGTAATCTGGTTATTTGAGGACTTACAGTGCCTTGCAAAAGTATTCATCCCCCTTGGTGTTTTTCCTATTTTGTTGCATTACAACCTGTAATTGAAATAGATTTTTATTTGGATTTCATGTAATGGACATACACAAAATAGTAGAAATTGGTGAAGTGAAATGAAAAATATATTTCAATTACATTATTCTTTTCAGAGTTCTTCAAGCTCTGTCAAATTGGTTGTTGTTCATAGCTAGACAATAATTTTCAGGTCTTGCCATAGATTTTCAAGCAGATTTAAGTCAAAACTGTAACTCGGCCACTCAGGAACATTCACTGTCTTCTTGGTAAGTAACTCCAGTGTAGATTTGGCCTTGTGTTTTAGGTTATTGTCCTGCTGAAAGGTGAATTAATCTCCCAGTGTCTGGTGCGAAGGATTTTGCCTGTGGGGGTGAATAGTTATGCATGCTCAAGTTTTCTGTTTTTTTGTCTTATTTCTTGTTTGTTTCACAAGAAAAAATATTTTGCATCTTCAAAGTGGTAGGCATGTTGTGTAAATCAAATGATATAATCCCCCCAAACATTCATTTTAATTCCAGGTTGTAAGGCAACAAAATAGGAAAAATGCCAAGGGGGGTGAATACTTTCGCAATCCACTGTATTAACCAGAAAAATAGTTTACAACCAGAAAATGACGTCATTAAGACGTCCACTACATCAACAATAATGGTATTTATTTGGCACTCTAAAAAGGAAATGGGAAATTTGGAGGAGCTGTGTCCTCTTTAAATCTATATAATCAAAGTAAACAGGCTTTCAGAATGCCCTGCTGGTCCAATGACTCGAGGACACCAGCAGTAGATGTAACCTTGAACAATTCATTGTATGTTTTAAAATGCCAGTGTGAAAGTGGGCTCAGAATGCAATAAGCGAAAATAGGGCAGATTACCATGGGAGGCCTGAACTTGGCTGGATGTTACCCTGCAGGAAGACTTTCTCACTAAGCCGTTGGGTTGCTGTGTGCGTGTTTGTGTGTGTATGCGTGTGTGTGCATGCGCATGTGTGCGTGCATGGAGAGTGACAGAGTGAAAGAGAGTTTGCCTGGACTCAGTCACAACAAAAAATTACAGGGGTGTTTTTTGCTGTCAAGAAAAGGAAGGTCCCCTTCTCTCTCTCTCTCTCTCTCTCTCTCCATCCATCCCTCCCTCTCTCTCTCTCCACCCTCTCACTCTCTCGTTTAGCTCCACTGTAGCTGTCGATGGTAGTCTGCTTGTCTAATGGAAACTAACAACTCTTCCCCATCCCGTCAGCCTATTGTCCTAGTCTATAAGCAGCAAATAGCATCATCATTATTGCATAAGCACAGTATAGTACAGTAACTGATTTTATTCCGTGACTAAATAAATTATTTGTAATATATCTCTCAATGGAATGTGACAGACTGGAAGAAAACAAGTTTTAAAATGCTCATTATGTGAGAAACGGTATGTTTTGCACGATTAGAAGTAGCCATGGTTGATGAGCGTCGTGACGTAGTTACAACGGTGTGTTATTAGTGTACGTAGTCCTCCCTCTAAAGTCATTCCAATTTAATTGTGTTGTTTTTTCAGCCATGATTCTCCATAATTTGTGCAAAAGGAGAATGAACAACAGAGACTGAATGAATATTTATTTTAAATAGATTTGGGGGATGACCCCGTCTCTGGGGGATGAACCCCAGAGCCAGACACAGGGATGGCAGATAGCCCTTTGATGGGCATTTGGCATCAGGACCCCACTGGCTGGGTGTAAAATGCTGTATTCTGATGCTGGGACCCTCAGCTGGTGGCGGTGGGGAGGAAGAGGGGTGACGGCGTAAACTTTTGCTGCAAGTGCGAGACAAGGGCTAAGCAATTATTCAAATACATCTCATGATTTCACCCATTGGTGAGAAAGAGAGCAAGGTGATTATTGAACTGCTATGCCCATAGGTATATTAGGAAGCCTGGTGGAATTACGTTATTCTGCTGTGGCTCATTGGCTAACGGTGACTGTAATTCCGCATGTGGTTAATTGATAGTGAAGGAAGAGTGACCTGATGTTGTCCTGTTGATGATACTATTTGTAAACATAACAAATATAAAGTTCCCACTGTGCCCATGTTAGGAGAATATTCCATCAACGTTCCACCATGCATACACAGTACATGGTTGCCATGTTCTCAGAATATACAATAGTAGTGTTCTAGACATGTTTTATGGGATGTTGCAAAAACATTCCCATGTTGTCACGCCCTGGCTCTGAGGACTCTTAAATGTTGAGCCAGGGTGTGGATTTTCTATGTTTAGTTTTCTATGTTTTTTGTTCTAGATCAGGGGTGTCAAACGTACGGCCCGTGGGCCGGATCAGGCCCGCAAACGGGTTTAATCCGGCCCGCGAGATGATTTTGAAAAAAAAAATATATATATATATATATATTTTTTTTTTTTTAAGTATAAAAATGCGCTGCAATTTAAAAAATAAATAAACTGCTGTTCCAATTGCGTCCACTGGATGGCGCAATAGCAATTGTGTTAAGCAAGCAAACTGTTTATACCGGGGCAGAGCAAGTAGGTCAAGCACGTGCAGCCAATGAGCTACTTTGTTTTGCCCGCAATATTTATTACGGCTTCTACTTTTAACATTATGTGCTTTGGCACCCTCATTGCCCCAATATGTCTCTGTCAAAAAAGAGAAAAGTGGACGCAGAGTGCAGAGTGTTCCAAGAAAAATGGTCATCCTATTTAATCACGGAATTGAATGGGAAAGCTGTATGTTTGGTGTGTTCAGAGCATGTTGCAGTGCTGAAAGAATATAACCTTCGTCGCCACTATGTGAGTCTTCATGCCGACAAATATGACAACTTTCAAGGACAGCGGAGATGAGAGAAGGTGAATGAACTGTTGGCGGGTCTGAAGAAACAGCAGTCTGTGTTTACTCACAGCCGAGACATCAGTGACGCTGCAGTGAAAGCTAGCTACCTCATTGCTAATGAAATCGCAGTGGCTTCAAAACCATTTAGTGAGGGTGAATTTGTAAAAACATGCATGATGAAGGCAGCGGAGATTGTGTGCCCTGAAAAGCGGCAGGCTTTTGCAAATATCAGCCTGACAAGAAACACAGTTGCAGACAGGATTTCCGATCTTTCAGTGGATTTGGACAGCCAGTTGAAGCAAAAAGTAAAGTCATTTATTGCGTTTTCGGTTGCAATTGATGAAAGCACGGACATTACAGATGTTGCACAACTGGCCATTTTTTCATCCGCGGAGTTGATGACACATTGACCGTCACCGAGGAGTTCGTGGAGTTGGTGCCGATGACAGATACAACGACAGCAGCTGATATTTTTACTGCACTCGTCGGCGCGCTGGACAGGGTCGGAGTGGACTGGTCCCGCGCTGTCAGCCTGGCTACAGATGGTGCGCCCTCAATGATCGGGAAAAAAGCAGGCGTTGTGACAAAGTTCAGAGAGAAAGTGCAATCTGCAAATGGAGGACGTGATTTTTTGACTTTTCACTGTATTTTGCACCAGGAGGCTTTGTGTTGCAAGTCATTAAAGATGGATAACGTCATGAAGGTGGTCATCCAAACTGTTAATTTCATCCGATCCAGAAGCCTGAATCACCGTCAGTTTGACAGCCTTCTCAGAGAGAAAGACCACATCTATGGCCTGCCATACCACACTGAGGTAAGATGGTTAAGCCGAGGTGCTGTGCTGAGGCGTTTCTTTGATTTACGAGAAGAAATTGAACAGTTCATGGAAGAAAAGGGCAAACCAGTGTTAGAATTTCATTCCGCAGAATGGATGCCGGACCTTGCATTTATGGTGGATGTTACAGAGCACCTGAATAACTTGAACAAACAGCTGCAAGGGCGCAACAAAGTTGTCACGCAGTATTATGACAGCATACGTTCTTTCAAGTTGAAGCTGTCATTGTGGGAGACGCAACTTGCCGGTGGTGATGCAGCTCACTTCCCCTGTCTGAAAAATGTGTGCGCGACCCAACATGTGGCAGACATGAAGCGGTTCAAAGATAAAATAACTGGACTGTTACGGGAGTTTGAGCAACGCTTTCAGATTTATGTTTATATGTTTTTATGTTGATGTGCTATTGTTTTTAATTGATTTTATTTTATTTGTATATTTAACCTATTCTTGACTCTGTGGTTCTTGCACTTGTTTGGGGAACAGGATTTCATTATTTTTATCTACATTTCTGCCTGAGAAATGACACCCTGATATAGTTCTGTGATCTGTGAAACAGTTCTGTTAATCACTGAGGCATTGTGTGTTTGTGTGTTCTTTTTCTTTAGAATTTTCAAATAAACTTGACGTGTTTTATGATTAATAGTGATGTTGTGCTTGTACTATTTTGGACACACTGTCCTCAGGCTCCAGCTTTATGTTGTATGTTGATCGTATTAAAACAAAGAAAACAATCTGAAGTTGTTGTTTTTAAGTTATATATACCATGATTTTACCGGTCCGGCCCACTTGGGAATAGATTTTCCTCCATGTGGCCCCTGAGCTAAAATGAGTTTGACACCCCTGTTCTAGATCGTTTAGTTCTATGTTGGCCAGGGTGGTTCCCAATCAGAGGCAGCTGTAGCTCGTTGTCTCTGATTGGGGACCATACTTAGGCAGCCTGTTGGCACCAGTTAGTTTGTGGGATCTTGATCCGTAAAGGTTTGGTGTGTGTAACCTCAGGACTTCACGTATCGTTTCGTTTTGTTGTTTTGTTCGTGTGTTGTGTACTAAATGAAGATGTACGCTTATCACGCTGCGCCTTGGTTCCACGAGTCATCAGTCAACGATCGTGACAGAAGATCCCACCTAAAGAGGACCAAGCAGCGTGTCCAGGAACAGACAGCCTGGACTTGGGAGGAGATCCTGGACGGGAAGGGATCCTGGACTTGGGAAGAGATTCAGGCCGGAATGGATCGCCGTCCTTGGGAGGAGACTGTGGAGGCGCGCTACAGAGAGGAGCAGCGGCAACGCAGAGGGTACCGGCCGAGGAGGAAGCCCGATAGACAGCCCCAATAAAAAAATTTGGGGGGCTAAAAGGGTGGTTGGCGGAGCCTAGAGTTAGAGCAGAGCCAACTCCCCGTACTCAGGCTAGGAAGCGTGAGACTGGGCAGGCTCCGTGTTATGCGGAGCCACGTACTGTGCCGCGAGTGTTCCGGCACAGTCCTGTACGTCCGGTGCTAGCACCACGCACGTGTCGTGCTAAGATGGGCATGCAGCCAGGACGGGGTGTGCCGGCTCAACGCTCGTGGCCTCCAGTACGCCTCCTCAGTCCCGTATATCCTGCGCCAGTGCCACGTGCTGTAGCGCAAGTACGAGTGCACAGCCCTGTACGTCCTGTGCTGATGCCTCACACATATTGTGTGGAAATAGGCATTCAGCCAGGACGGGTTGCATCAGCTCTCCGCTCCAGACCTCCAGTCCGCCTCCACAGTCCGGCCCGGCCCGTTCCGGCACCCCGCACCAAGCCAGTGGTGCGTGTTCCCAGTCCAGCCCGGCCTGTTCCTGCTCCCCGCACCAAGCCAGTGGTGCGTGTTCCCAGTCCAGCCCGGCCTGTTCCTGTCCCGCGCACCAAGCCAGTGGTGCGCGTCGCCAGCCCGGTCCGGCCTGTTCCTGCTCCCCGCACCAAGCCAGTGGTGCGCGTCGCCAGCCCGGTCCGGCCTGTTCCTGCTCCCCGCACCAAGCCAGTGGTGCGCGTCGCCAGCCCGGTCCGGCCTGTTCCTGCCCCTCGCACCAAGCCAGTGGTGCGCGTCGCCAGCCCGGTCCGGCCTGTTCCTGCTCCCCGCACCAAGCCAGTGGTGCGCGTCGCCAGCCCGGTCCGGCCTGTTCCTGCCCCTCGCACCAAGCCAGTGGTGCGCGTCGCCAGCCCGGTCCAGCCTGTTCCTGCTCCCCGCACCAAGCCAGTGGTGCGCGTCGTCAGCCCGGTCCGGCCTGTTCCTGCTCCCCGCACCAAGCCAGTGGTGCGCGTCGTCAGCCCGGTCCGGCCCGTTCCTGCTCCCCGCACCAAGCCAGTGGTGCGCGTCGTCAGCCCGATCCGGCCCGTTCCTGCTCCCCGCACCAAGCCAGTGGTGCGCGTCGCCAGCCCGGTCCGGCCTGGTCCTGCTCCCCGCACCAAGCCAGTGGTGCGTGTGTCCAGTCCGGCACGGCCTGTGCCTGTTCCACCGGTGCCTGGTCCGGCACCGGTCAGCTGCTCCACTCCGGAGTCAGAGCAATCTGCTCCACCGGTGTCCAGTCCAGCTCCGGCCAGCGGCTCCAGTCCGGAGCCGGTAAAGGTTTGGTCCACCGTCGTCGGGTCCAGCTCCAGTCAGCGGGACCAGACCAGGGGCGCAACGGGGAGGTGGAGAAAAGGTGGTGGTCACGCCCGGAGCCGGATCCGCCTCCGAGGCGGAATGCCCACCCGGCCCCTACCCTCTTGTGTTTGTGTTGCGCGGTCGCAGTCCGCTCCTTTGGGGGAGGGTACTGTCACGCCCTGGCTCTGGGGACTCTTAAATGTTGAGCCAGGGTGTGGATTTTCTATGTTTAGTTTTCTATGTTTTTTGTTCTAGATCGTTTAGTTCTATGTTGGCCAGGGTGGTTCCCAATCAGAGGCAGCTGTAGCTCGTTGTCTCTGATTGGGGACCATACTTAGGCAGCCTGTTGGCACCAGGTAGTTTGTGGGATCTTGATCCGTAAAGGTTTGGTGTGTGCAACCTCAGGACTTCACGTATCGTTTCGTTTTGTTGTTTTGTTCGTGTGTTGTGTACTAAATGAAGATGTACGCTTATCACGCTGCGCCTTGGTTCCACGAGTCATCAGTCAACGATCGTGACACATGTGTCCAGTTTTCTGAGGGTTAGGAGAATATTCCATCAATTTCCCACCAAACATACACAGGATATGGTTGCCATGTTCTCACAATATAAGATATTAATGTTCTAGACATGTTTCATGAGAGGGGTATTTTATTAGGATTCCCATTAGCTGTTGCGAAAGCACCTACTCTTCCTGGGGTCCACACAAAACATGACATATTACAGAACATATATAATGTTTAGAGTGTGCAAAGCTGTCATCAAGGCAAAGGGTGGCTATTTGAAGATCTGAACGTGACTCCTGCAGTAGAGAGAGAGAGAGAGAGAGAGAGAGAGAGAGAGAGAGAGAGAGAGAGAGAGTATCCCAAATCTTGCCAACAGACAAAGCGCTATGATTGGATCAGTGGTTCACCAATCAACAATAACAAGGCATGATTTGTAATGAAATATTTTTGAGGGGTAGAACGTTTCTTTGGGACCATCAGGCGAGGTCCTGACAACTGATACAGAGAAATCTTCCTGCAACGTTCCCATTAAACATGTCTAGAACATGAATATCTTATATTCTGAGAACATGGCAACCATGTTCTGTGTATGTTTGGTGGGAAGTTGATGGAATATTCTCCTAACCCTCAGAAAACTGGACACGTTCATGTTCTTGTAACGTTTCCATGAAACGTGTCTAGAACATTCATATTTGAAGTTATGAGAACATGGTAACCACGGTCTGGATAAGTTCTATTTGACATTAAGGGAATGGTCTCTTGGAAACATTCCTTGCACATCACGGGAACATTACTATGAAAACGTTATTTAATGACCTAATGAGACTCTTAAGAGAACGTTCTCTAAAGTTGCTGGGTAGCCAACCCCTGAATAAAATCCACACTTTTAGTGACACTTTCAGTTTGAGCGAAGACAAAATGAATTGATCTCAGAGCGACAATATGGTGGATCCTAAGGGATGGCGTCAGCTCTGAAACACTCTTTTGAGGCGCTCTGTCACTGCGATCCTCTGCGTTGAAAGGCTTATTACCCTTTTCCTCATCAAAAGTATGATAAGCACTGGGACGGTGAGTCACCCAAAGAATAATCCTCAAAATAATAGCGATTAAGCCTCTCCTCCAGTTTGCAGTGTGCCATAATTTCTCTACCTCATAAGCTTTTATACCCACTCTATGAAATGGATCATTGCAAGGATCTACACTCCTATCATCCATGAATATGGTATCTTTCTCTGGGGAAGTCGAAGCCGGGTTTAAAGAGGAAAACTGTTTTACAATCAATTCAATAGATCGCAAAGGGCAACTCTTGTGTAGCATAAAAAATGCATATATATATACATACTTACAGACATACACACAGCAAATATAAGGGTAAGATTAAAAGGCATGTGTAAGATTAAAAGGCATGTGTTAAAAAGCATGATTCAATGCACAGTCGACCAGTTGACAACAAAGACAGCAAAAAACAAAACAAAACAAAAATACTGAGTGTGTGGTTAAAAGTGTCAAATGAAGGCCAAAATGTGGTATAAAAAAGGTAAAATATAAAACTCTACCTTGTAGCCAAAATATTTTTCTGAGCCAAATATAAATGCACACACAGTTGATGTTAGTACCCGCTTCTATGGAGCAAAATATCATAAATTACATTTCTCGCCCTGGTACTTTTTGTGACTTAATGCTTGGAAAATATTGAGATCAATTGCAGATTTATGTGAGAGAGAGGGGGAGGGGGGAGAGAGAGAGAGAGAGAGAGAGAGAGAGAGAGAGAGAGAGAGAGAGAGAGAGAGAGAGAGAGAGAGAGAGAGAGAGAGAGAGAGAGAGAGAGACAGAGAGAGAGAGAGAGAGAGAGAGAGAGAGAGAGAGAGAGAGAGAGAGAGAGAGTCAAGGTCCCCAAAAGTCACAACTGATAGGCAGATTAAGCACAGCACCCCATTGGAGGTGAAAATGTTCCCTTACTTTCTGCTCTATCACACACACACACACACACACACTCACACACACTCACACACACACACACATTCTATTTAATGGATCCTGATTGTTATTAATGTGTGCTGATGGTAATATCTCCAGGGGTAGTGTTCACCTCCATCAAGATCAAAAGGAATATAATTGGCTATTTAAGCCCCATTCACTCTCTCTCTCTCTCATATTTATTTTTAGTTATTTATTTAACCTTTATTTAACCAGGTAAGCCAGTTGAGAACAAGTTCTCATTTACAACTGCGACCTGGCCAAGATAAAGCAAAGCAGTGCGATAAAAACAACAACAACACAGTTACATATGGAATAAACAAAAACGTACAGTCAATAACACAATAGAAAATAGAAACTCTATATACAGTGTGTGCAAATGTAGTAAGTTATACATTTACATTTACATTTACGTCATTTAGCAGACGCTCTTATCCAGAGCTACTTACAAATAGGTGCATTCACCTAATAGCCAGTGGGATCACCACTTCACAATGTTTTTTGTTTTTTTGGGGGTTGGGGTTTGGGTTGGGGTAAGGGGGGGGTAGAAGGATTACTTTATCCTATCCCAGGTATTCCTTAAAGAGGTGGGGTTTCAAATGTCTCTGGAAGGTGGTGAGTGACTCCGCTGTCCTGGCGTCGTGAGGGAGCTTGTTCCACCATTGGGGTGCCAGAGCAGCGAACAGTTTTGACTGGGCTGAGCGGGAACTATGCTTCCGCAGAGGTAGGGGAGCCAGCAGGCCAGAGGTGGATGAACGCAATGCCCTCGTTTGGGTGTAGGGACTGATCAGAGCCTGAAGGTATGGAGGTGCCGTTCCCCTCACAGCTCCGTAGGCAAGCACCATGGTCTTGTAGCAGATGCAAGCTTCAACTGGAAGCCAGTGGAGTGTGCGGAGGAGCGGGGTGACGTGAGAGAACTTGGGAAGGTTGAACACCAGACGGGCTGCGGCATTCTGGATGAGTTGTAGGGGTTTAATGGCACAGGCAGGGAGCCCAGCCAACAGCGAGTTGCAGTAATCCAGACGGGAGATGACAAGTGCCTGGATTAGGACCTGTGCCTCTTCCTGTGTAAGGCAGGGTCGTACTCTTCGAGTTATGGAGGTAAGGCAATAAATAGGCTATAGTGCAAAAATAATTACAATTTAGTATTAACACTGGAGAAATAGATGTGCAGAAGATGATGTGCAAATAGAGATACTGGGGTGCAAATGAGCAAAATAAATAACAATGTAAATCACAATATGGGGATGAGGTAGTTGGGTGGGCTAATTACAGATGGGCTGTGTACAGGTACAGTGATCGGTAAGCTGATCTGACAACTGATGCTTAAAGTTAATGAGGGAGATAAGTGTCTCCAGCTTCAGAGATTTTTGTAGTTCGTTCTAGTCATTTGCAGCAGAGAACTGGAAGGAATGGCGGCCAAAGGAGGTGTTGGCTTTGGGGATGACCAGTGAGATATACCTGCTGGAGCGCATACTACGGGTGGGTGTTGCTATGGTGAACAATGAGCTAAGTTAAGGCGGGGATTTGCCTAGAAGTGATTTATAGATGACCTGGAGCCGTGACGAATATGTAGTGAGGGCCAGCCAACGAGAGCATACAGGTCACAATGGTGGGTAGTATATGGGGCTTTGGTGACAAAACGGATGGCACTGTGATAGACTACATCCAATTTGCTGAGTTGAGTGTTGGAAGCTATTTTGTCAATGACATCGCCGAAGTCAAGGATCGGTAGGATAGTCAGTTTTACGAGGGCATGTTTAGCAGCATGAGTGAAGGAGGCTTTGTTGCGAAACAGGAAGCTGATTCTAGATTTAACTTTGGATTGGAGATGCTTAATGTGAGTCTGGAAGGAGAGTTTACGGTCTAACCAGACACCTAGGTATTTGTAGTTGTCCACATATTCTAAGTCAGACCCGCCGAGAGTAGTGATTCTAGTCGAGCGGGCGGGTGCAAGCAGCGTTTGATTGATTTAGTTTTACTAACGTTTAAGAGCAGTTGGAGGCCACAGAAGGAGTGGTGTATGGCATTGAAGCTAGTTTGGAGGTTTGTTAACACAGTGTCCAATGAAGGACCATATGTATACAAAATGGTGTCGTCTGCGTAGAGGTGGATCTGAGAGTCACCAGCAGCAACATCATTGATATACACAGAAAAGTCGAGTCGGCCTGAGAATTGAACCCTGTGGCACCCCAAAGAGACTGCCAGAGGTCCAGACAACAGGCCCTCCGATTTGACACATTGAACTCTATCTGAAAAGTAGTTGGTGAACCAGGCGAGGCAGTCAGTTGAGAAACCAAGGATATTTAGTCTGCCAATAAGAATGCGGTGATTGACAGAGTCAAAAGCCTTGGCCAGGTCGATGAAGACGGCTGCACAGTACTGTCTTTTATCAATTGCGGTTATTATATAGTTTAGGAACTTGAGCGTGGCTGAGGTGCACCCATGACCAGCTTGGAAACCAGATTGCATAGCGGTGAAGGTACGGTGGGATTTGAAGTGGTCGGTGATCTGTTTGTTAACTTGGCCTTCAAATACTTTCGAAAGGCAGGGTAGGATGGATATAGGTCTGTAACAGTTTGGATCTAGTGTGTTGAAGAGGGGGATGACCGCTGCAGCTTTCCAATCTCTGGGAATCTCAGACGATACGAAAGAGAGGTTGAACAGGCTAGTAATAGGGGTTGCGACAATTTCGGCTGCTAATTTTAGAAAGAAAGGGTCCAGATTGTCTAGCCCAGCTGATTTGTAGGGGTCCAGATTTATGCAGCTCTTTCAGGACATCAGCTATCTGAATTTGGGTGAAGGAGAAGCGGGGGGGTGGGGGCATGGGCAAGTTGCAGCGGAGGGTGCAGAGCTGGTGGCCGGGGTAGGGGTAGCTAGGTGGAAAGCATGGCCAGCCGTAGCAAAATGCTTATTGAAATTCTCGATTATCGTAGATTTATCGGTGGTGTCCCAAAACCTTTTGGAGTTAGTGCTACAGGATGCAAATTTCTGTTTGAAAAAGCTAGCCTTTGCTTTCCTAACTGATGTGTATATTGGTTCCTGACTTCCCTGAAAAGTTGCATATCGCGGGGGCTGTTCGATGCTAATGCAGTACGCTACAGGATGTTTTTGTGCTGGTCAAGGACAGTCAAGTCTGGGGTGAACCAGGGGCTATATCTGTTCTTAGTTCTGAATTTTTTGAATGGGGCATGCTTATTTAAGATGGAGAGGAAAGCACTTTTGAAGAACATCAAGGCATCCTCTACTGACGGAATGAGGTCAACATCCATCCAGGATACCCGGGCCAGGTCAATTAGAAAGGCCTGTCACGATCGTCGGGAACAGATGAGAACCAAGGCGCAGCGTTGCAGACGAACATACTCTTTATTAGCGATACACGACCAAAACAACAAAAACAAAAACGATAACGTGACAGTCAACGGTCAAACACAAACCAACTAGAACAAGATCCCACAACAACTGTGGGAAAACAGCCTGTATAAATATGGTTCCCAATCAGAGACAACCAGCACCAGCTGACACTCGTTGCCTCTGATTGGGAACCAATCTGGCCAACATAGAAATGCAACTACTAGATAAACAAATGAAACGCACACCCTGGCTTAACATACAAGTGTCCCCAGAGCCAGGGCGTGACAGTACCCCCCCCTAAAGGCGCGGACTCCGACCGCGTCAACTAAATACCACAGGGGAGGGACCGGGTGGGCACTCCGCCTTGGCGGCGGATCCGGCTCCGGGCCTGATCCCCACTCCCTCTCCAACCCCCCAAAGTACCCCTGGTCCGGTCTGGCCCCGCTGACCGGAGCTGGACTGCACACTGGTGGAGCGGATTGCTCTAGCTCCGGCGTGAAGCAGCTGACCGGTGCCGGACCAGGCACCGGTGGAACAGGCACGGGCCGTGCCGGACTGACGACGCGTACCATAGGCTTGGTGCGGGGAGCAGGAGCGGGCCGGACCGGACTGGCGACGCACACCACTGGCTTGGTGTGGGGAACAGGCACGGGCCGTGCCGGACTGACGACGCACACCACTGGCTTGGTGTGGGGAGCAGGAGCGGACCGGACCGGGCTGGCGACGCACACCACTGGCTTGGTGTGGGGAACAGGCACGGGCCGTGCCGGACTGACGACGCACACCACTGGCTTGGTGTGGGGAGTAGGAGCGGGCCGGACCGGGCTGGCGACGCACACCACTGGCTTGGTGTGGGGAACAGGCATGGGCCGTGCCGGACTGACGACGCACACCACTGGCTTGGTGTGGGGAGCAGGAGCGGGCCGGACCGGGCTGGCGACGCGCACCATAGGCTCGGTGCGGGGAGCAGGAACAGGCCGGGCCGGGCTGGCGACGCGCACCATAGGCTCGGTGCGGGGAGCAGGAACAGGCCGGGCCGGGCTGGCGACGCGCAACATAGGCTCGGTGCGGGGAGCAGGAACAGGCCGGGCCGGGCTGGCGACGCGCACCACAGGCTCGATGCGAGGAACAGGAACAGGCCGGACCGTACTGGGGACACACACCACTGGCCCTATGCAGGGATCAGGAACGGGCCGGACCGGACTGGTAACACACCCCAGTACCTCTCGCCGTGCCTCCACACTTTCCCTCTCCTCTGTGACCAGTGGCCCCCTTAACCTGGCGGCCTCCTCTGCACACCCACTGGACCGCTCCATCGCGGCCTCCTGCTGCCCCGTCGTCCACGGCGTGAGCCCCCCCTAAAAAAAAAATCTGGGGTTCTCTCCTCCCCGTGGGCCAGGCCTCTATAGTTCTCGCCCAACTCTCGCTCTTCTGCTTCCAACTCCAGCCATTCTGCTCTTCATTTGGCTTGACCCAGTCGAGACTCTTCCTCCACTGTTCCCAAGTCCACCCTCTCTGCTCTTCACTAGGCTTGACCCAGTCGAGGCTGCCACGGAGATCTGCTAGCGATTCCCCTGGCGATGGCTCCTGGACACGCTGCTTGGTCCAGTTTTGGTGGGATCTTCTGTCACGATCGTCGGGAACAGATGAGGACCAAGGCGCAGCGTTGCAGACGAACATACTCTTTATTAGCGATACACGACCAAAACAACAAAAACGATAACGTGGCAGTCAACGGTCAAACACAAACCAACTAGAACAAGATCCCACAACAACTGTGGGAAAACAGCCTGTATAAATATGGTTCCCAATCAGAGACAACCAGAACCAGCTGACACTCGTTGCCTCTGATTGGGAACCAATCTGGCCAACATAGAAATGCAACTACTAGATAAACAAATGAAATGCACACCCTGGCTCAACATACAAGTGTCCCCAGAGCCAGGGCGTGACAAGGCCTGCTCGCTGAAGTGTTTTAGTGAGCGTTTGACAGTGATGAGGGGTGGTTGTTTGACCGCGGACCCATTACGGACACAGGCAATGAGGCAGTGATTGCTGAGATCCAGGTTGAAGACAGCGAAGGTGTATTTAGAGGGTAAATTAGTCAGGATGATATCTATGAGCGTGCCCATGTTTACGGATTTAGGGTGGTACCTGGTAGGTTCCTTGATAATTTGTGTGAGATTGAGGGCATCTAGTTTAGATTGTAGGACGGCCGGGGTGTTAAGCATATACCAGTTTAGGTCACCAAGCAGTACGAACTCTGAGGATAGATCGGGGGCAAGCAATTCACATATGGTGTCCAGGGCACAACTGGGGGCTGAGGGGGGTCTGTAGCAAGCGGCAACAGTGAGAGACTTATTTCTGGAAAGGTGGATTTTTAGATGAAGAAGCTCAAACTGTTTGGGCACAGACCTGGATAGTATGATAGAGCTCTGCAGGCTATCTCTACAGTAGATTGCAACTCCGCCCCCTTTGGCAGTTCTATCTAGACGGATAATGTTGTAGTTCGGGATGGACATTTCTGAATTTTTGGTGGCCTTCCTAAGCCAGGATTCAGACACTGCTAGAACATCAGGGTTGGCAGAGTGTGCTAACGCAGTGAATAACTCAAACTTTGGGAGGAGGCTTCTGATGTTAACATGCAAGAAACCAAGGCTTTTACGGTTACAGAAGTCAACAAATGATAGCGCCTGGGGAGTAGGAGTGATACTGTGGTACTACAGGGCCTGGGTTAACTTCTACATTACCAGAGGAACAGAGGAGGAATAGAATAAGTATACGGCTAAAGGCTTTAAGAACTGGTCTTCTAGTGCGTTGGGTACAGAGAATAAACGGGGCAGATTTCCGGGCGTTGTAGAATAGATTCAGGGCGTTATGTACAGACAAGGATATGGAAGGATATGAGTACAGTGGAGGTCCTCTGTAGCTCAATTGGTAGAGCATGGCTCTTGTAACGCCAGGGTAGTGGGTTCGAACCCCGGGACCACCCATACGTAAAAATGTATGCACACATGACTGTAAGTCGCTTTGGATAAAAGCGTCTGCTAAATGGCATATTATTATTATTATTATTATTAGGTACACCTAAGCAGTTGGTAACAATGAAAGAGATAGCATCACTGGAGGTACCGATTGAGCCGGTCTCCGCATGTATGGGGGGTGGGACAAAGAAGCTATCTGCGGCAGGTTGAGCGGGACTGGGGACAACTGATAATGGCGATGAAAGTTTGGGCTGAGGCTAAACAAATAAACAGGATGGGGTACCGTGTAAAGGAACAGTCCAGCGGGCATCAGATGTGTAGCTGAGTGATCATAAGGTCCAGTGAACAGCAATAGATAAGTCCGGGAGCAGTTCGTAGGCTGCTACAGCACAGGCGAGCAGGAGGCACGGCTGTTGATTGCGCGTGCTAGCGGGCCGGTGCTAGCAGATGGATCTTCGTGGTCGTCGCAACGGGAAGCCTGTTGAAACCACATCAGACGATTACGTCGGCAGACCAGTCGTGATGGATCGGCGGGGCTCCGTGTCGATCCTGGCTCGAGGCTAGCTCAATGCTAACTGGTGCTAGCTTTGGGACAAGTGGTGATTAGCCAACAACAACATCCATTCGGTTGCAGCTAGCTAGTTGTGATCATCCGGTGTTAAGGTCCAGTGATTCAGTGATTCCGGCAGAAAATCCTAAATGCTCTGGGTCGATAGCACGCTGTGCAGACTGGCCGATAATTGTCCAGGCTAGAGCTGGCTGGTAGGTAGTGCAGGCCACGGACAGTGGTGAAGACCGCTAACGGTGGCTAATAGCAATAGCTAATAGCAAGTAGCTAGTTAGCTGGCTAGTTTCAGCTGTGGGTTCTTGATAAAAGGTATGAAGAAATAATAGAATCCTTTCCACATTGGGTGAGGCGGGTTGCAGGAAAGTATATTTAGTTAAGGATGGAAAGTGAGATAGAGAAATATATACGAAAAAATACAAAAAAACTGGCTATTCACACGAGGACACAACAGAATACAGGACCGCACTGCTATGCCATCTCTCTTTTCCCTCTCTCTCTCTCTTCCCTCTCTCTCTCTGCTGACCAACCTCCTATAGCTGTACCACAATAGAAATGTGTGTGCCAGCTGCAGTACTCCAAACTTGATTTGGATTAAGTGCTGTCCTTAATCCTTAAAATGTTCTGGTTATTTTTGGACAATTTTGCACATTGAGAGTTCTGCTTACTAGACAGAAGGACAGAAATGTGTAGATTGAAGTACTCAGTATGGCAGTAGGAATTGGCACGGTTATTCGAATATCCGAACAGACATTAGTATCCAATTACTTGGGAGAGTATTCATTTCTGAGAGAAAGGTTTTAAAGGCTTTGTCTAAAATTCAATCAAATGATCTGTGACATTGCTAGATAGCTTACAAGGATAGACCATTACATTCAAAATTGTAATAAAACAACTGTTTTATTACAGTTTTTATGAGTGCGTCCCTTAAAAAAGGCACCCCGGTAGCCTACACCCAATACCTCAAGTTGTTGTTATTGTCGGTCAATCAAAGCAGCGCTACAGTCAGAGGCTCCATTTATTTATTTTTTACCTTTATTTAACTAGGCAAGTCAGTTAAGAACAAATTATTATTTACAATGACGGCCTACACCGGCCAAACCCGGACGACACTGGGCCAATTGTGCGGCGCCCTATGGGACTCCAAATCACGGCCAGTTGTGATACAGCCTCAAGCACTGAGATGCAGTGCCTTAGACCACTGCGCCACTCGGGAGCCATCCATGTGTAGCAAGTGAAGTGAGATTTAAAATTATGGAATTAAGTTGGCTAAATGAGAAGGAGTAGGCTACAATGATCAACCAACAGGTAAGCTGTTGTTTCATATGAATCGAGTTGTTTTAGACAAGGATGGGAAGTGCAGCAAAATAGCCTAAATTAGCTGGCTCCTGTACCTAGCTAGCTTCTTTACAACAATTTGATGCGGTCAAGACAGGCACTACCAGATGGTATGACAGATAACCTATTTGTCACAGCGACGTGTATGCGGTAGGCGAAGTCAAGAGCAGGACACCGAGCTACTGGTAGAAACTTTACTGGATGCAGTTCAAATACAAAGTACAAAGGCAACCTCAATCAGAGAGGAAATAATATGACCCGCACACATGGGAAACTGCCGCAAAGACCAAAACAATTACGCACAATACACAATGAGAAACAGAGGGTTATAAAGGGAACACAATAAAACATAATGGGAAACAGGTGTAAACAATAAAGACCAAACAAGACAAACACAGAAACATCGATCGGCAGCAGCTAGTACTCCGGGGACGACGAACGCCGAAGCCTGCCCGAGCAAGGAGGAGGAGCAGCCTCGGCTGAATCCGTGACACTATTGCAGCACCAAGTTTGTCTAACTAGTGTGAGTCGGTTTGGCTTCTCTCTTGCCCTCTCTCTCTCTTTCTCTCTCCCTCCGTGCCACACTGACTGTCACACACACCGGCCCCTGAAAGCGGAGCGCATCGCACCGGTTCTCTCTCAAGTCTCCATTGAAGTTTAAAAATTATATATTTTCTTTAAGACATTTGTATTTTGACTATCTGGATATCCGAAAAATTATCATGATATTATTCGAATAGCAAAATAATTTCAAATTCTCATCCCTATATGGCAGTCAGAATTTATTTCAAGGAGAGGTGTGGCTTTGTATTCATTTCCAATGAAAAGGTCCACAAGATGTCAGTCTGAGTGCACAAGGATGATAGGTAGTCATAGTCTACCAAGTAGCTTGGGAGGTGTGTTGATCACCTCCAGTTGACACCGCCAATACAGCAAAGAGTTGTCGGTGACAATTGAATTCCAGTCTTAGCCCATTGTCTTACGCCAGACCGTATGTCAGGTAGAATTGACAACACCTGTTGGAAGACAATGGATTTTCAGCATCTGTATGTCCTCCACCCACCCTCTACAGGTACACTGTCCCAGGTCAACCCCCTCCTGGCCTCCCTGTCCCTCCCAGGACGGCCCCTCCAGACCCAGCTGGACATCAAGCACTTCCTGCCGCTCCACGTCAATGCCTCCTCCTCCTCCCCCCTCAACCTCTTCCCCAACTTCAACAGGGTGAGCTGCTCTCACACACATGCATGTATACAGGCATGCACACACTAGGGTTGGGAGGTATCCAGATTTTCATACCGTCATACCGTTTCTGTACCATACCGGGGTATATGGTATTACAGAGTGTGCACACAAGGGGCGCACAAATGGGAGGGCGCACAAATATATTTAGGCAACAGGGATCTTGATCCAGGAGGGGATTGCATATATCTGCTGTAACCAAGAAGCTTGATCTTGACATCTAGCCACATAGTTAGCAAGTTAGCAAACCAAATGCATAGCTGGAACCCAGAGCTGGATATCATTTATTTGACACATCTTTGATTTCTTATAGTTCTACTTAATTTATAGTTAAAAGCAGTGGCGTCGCACGCACCCCCGCAGCCTCAGCGAGGGAATTGAAAATCATATCGTCGGTATTTCGAAATACCCCGGTATACGGTATAAACGGTATATCGCCAAAGCCTAGCACACACACACACACACACACACACACACACACTGTTCGGGAGTATGTCCAGTTCCTGTCTTATTACCTGTTCCCTTATGTACTTGATGACATGTACAGTTGAAGTCGGAAGTTTACATACACCTTAGCCAAATACATTTAAACTCAGTTTTTCACAATTCCTGACATTTAATCCTAGTAAAAATTCCCTGTCTTAGGTCAGTTAGGTTCACCACTTTATTTTAAGAATGTGAAATGTCAGAATAATAGTAGAGAGAATTATTTCTTTCAGCTTTTATTTCTTTCATCACATTCCCAGTGGGTCAGAAGTTTACATACACTCAATTAGTATTTGGTAGCATTGCCTTTAAATTGTTTAACTTGGGTCAAACGTTTCGGGTAGCCTTCCACAAGATTCCCACAATAAGTTGGGTGAATTTTGGCCCATTCCTCCTGACAGAACTGGTGTAACTGAGTCAGGTTTGTAGGCCTCCTTGCTCGCACACACTTTTTCAGTTCTGCCCACAAATCTTCTATAGGATTGAGGTCAGGGCTTTGTGATGGCCACTCCAATACCTTGACTTTGTTGTCCTTAAGCCATTTTGCTACAACTTTGGAAGTATGCTTGGGGTCATTGTCTATTTGGAAGACCCATTTGGGACCAAGCTTTAACTTCCTGGCTGATGTCTTGAGATGTTGCTTCAATATATCCACATAATTTTCCTTCCTCATGATGCCATCTATTTTGTGAAGTGCACCAGTCCCTCCTGCAGCAAAGCACCCCCACAGCATGATGCTGCCACCCCCGTGCTTCACAGTTGGGATGGTGATTTTCGGCTTGCAAGCAGCTCCCTTTTCCCTCCAAACATAACGATGGTCATTATGGCCAAACAGTTCTATTTTTGTTTCATCAGACCAGAGGACATTTTATCAAAAAGTACAGTCTTTGTCCCCATGTGCAGTTGCAAACCGTAGTCTGGCTTTTTTATGGCGGTTTTGGAGCAGTGGCTTCTTCCTTGCTGAGCTGCCTTTCAGGTTATGTCGATATAGGACTGGTTTTACTGTAGATATAGATACTTTTGTACCTGTTTCCTCCAGCATCTTCACAAGGTCCTTTGCTGTTGTTCTGGGATTGATTTGCACTTTTCGCACCAAAGTACGTTCATCTCTAGGAGACAGAACGTGTCTCCTTCCTGAGCGGTATGACGGCTGCGTGGTCCCATGGTGTGTATACTTGCGTACTATTGTTTGTACAAATGAACGTGGTACCTTCAGGCATTTGGAAATTGCTCCCAAGGATGAACCAGACTTGTGGAGGTCTACAATTTTATTTCTGAAGTCTTGGCTGATTTCTTTTGATTTTCCCATGATGTCAAGCAAAGAGGCACTGAGTTTGAAGGTAGGCCTTGAAATACATCCACAGGTACACCTCCAATTGACTCAAATGATGTCAATTAGCCTATCAGAAGCTTCTAAAGCCATTTTCTGGAATTTTCCAAGCTGTTTAAAGGCACAGTCAACTTAGTGAATACATGCTCAACTTCAGTCCTGGAGGGCAGCAGTGTTGGTTGGCTGTCTTCTTATGTCCTTGCCATACAATATCAGACCAAATTATTTGTTGGAAAATGTCTTGCCAATCAAGAAATCAGCAGGACTCGCGTTGTGTAACCCTCCCTGACCTTGTAGTTCAGGGGTGGTCATGGACAACAACCCTCCTGAGGAGCTATACCCCCCTGCAGGCTTTTGCTCCAGCCCTGCTCAAACACACCTGATTATACTAATCAGCTGCTCCTCAAGACCTTGATTAGGGTCGTGTTCATTAGGCCCCAAACGGAATCAAACCGACTGAAACAGGGAATACCTGGACCTGCACTAATTTTCACTTTCCGTTGTGAAGCATTCTAAAGGTTTTCCGTTGCGTGCCCTGATGAACATGAGCCAGGTATGTTAGAGCAAAGGCCTACAGGAGAGTAGCTCCCCAGGAGGGTTGGTTGACCGCCCCTGTAATAGTTAGACACAACTAAATCTGAGTAATGTTTGGGTTTAGTCTGGCTTGTTTTGTGTGCGACAGATGGACCCGGTCCAGAAGGCGGTTATCAACCACACGTTCGGCGTGGCACCGCCCAAGAGGAAACAGATAATCTCCTGCAACATATGTCACCTCCGCTTCAACTCCACCGTAAGTCAGTCAATTCCGTTACAACGATAATACAGGCTGAAGCTATCCTCCTCTCTGTCAGATCGTTCATCACTCTGACGGTGTGTGTGTGTGCGTGTGCGTGTGCGTGTGTGCGCATGCGTTCTCCTGTTCCTCTATCTCTGTGAAAGTTGTGAGCCTTTCTCCGCCTATCAGCCAGAAAAAGCAGTAAACCCAGACACCCTCTCTCTGCTGGCATCCAAATCCACACATAGAAGAACCATCGCAGTCCACACTCACAAAAACTGACACTCACACTCACACTCACTGAGCACACACACACACTCACTGAGCACACAGAGACTCATGAACACAGAGGGAATGCTCAATACATCTGTGGACTGGTCCATTCACGAGAACTAATTAAATTTTTGGGGCTCAAGCTATGCTTATCAAGGAATTGAAGAACTGCTTGATGGGGCTATTATGTACTGTATATATACAGTGCATTCGGAAAGTATTCAGACCCCTTGACTTTTTCCACATTTTGTTACATTACAGCCTTATTCTAAAATTGATTACATTCTTTTCCCCCCTCATCAATCTACACACAATACCCCATAATGACAAAGCGAAAACAGGTTTTTAGAATTTTTTGCACATTTATTACAATTAGAAAAACTGAAATACGTTATTTACATAAATATTCAGACCATTTGCTATGAGACTTGAAATTGAGCTCAGGTGCATCTTGTTTCCATTGATCATCCTTGACATGTTTCTACAACATGATTGGAGTCCACCTGTGGTAAATTCAATTGATTGGACATGATTTGGAAAGGCACACACCTGTCTATATAAGGTCACACAGTTGACAGTGCATGTCAGAGCAAAAACCAAGCCATGAGGTCGAAGAAATTGTCTGTAGAGCTCAGACACAGGATTGTTTCGAGGCAAAGATCTGGGGAAGGGTACCAAAACATTTCTGCAGTATTGAAGGTCCCCAAGAACACAGTGGCCTCCCTCATTCTTAAATGGAAGAAGTTTGGAACCACCAAGACTCTTCCTAGAGCTGGCCGCCCAGCCAAACTGAGCAATCGGATGAGAAGGGCCTTGCTCAGGGAGGTGACCAAGAACCCATTGGTCACTCTGACAGAGCTCCAGAGTTCCTCTGTGGAGATGGGAGAACCTTCCAGAAGGACAACCATCTCTGCAGCACTCCACCAATCAGGCTTTTATGGTAGAGTGGCCAGATGGAAGCCACTCCTCAGTAAAAAGCACATGACAGCCCGCTTGGAGTTTGCCAAAAGGCACCTAAAGGACTCTCAGACCATGAGAAACAAGATTCTCTGGTCTGATGAAACCAAGATTGAACTCTTTGGCCTGAATGCCAAGCGTCACGTCTAGAGGAAACCTGGCACGATCCCTACAGTGAAGCATGGTGGTGGCAGCATCATGCTGTGGGGATATTTTTCAGCGGCAGGGACCGGGAGACTAGTCAGGAACGAGGGAAAGATGAACAGAGCAAAGTACAGACAGATCCTTGATGAAAACCTGCTGCAGAGCGCTCACGACCTCAGACTGGGGTGAAGGTTCACCTTCCAACAGGACAACGACCCTAAGCACACAGCCAAGACAACGCAGGAGTGGCTTCGGGACAAGTCTCTGAAAATAGCTGTGCAGCGATGCTCTGCATCCAACCTGACATAGCTTGAGAGGATCTGCAGAGAAGAATGGGATAAACTCCCCAAATACAGGTGTGCCAAGCTTGTAGCGTTATACCCAAGAAGACTCAAGGCTGTAATCGCTGCCAAAGGTGCTTCAACAAAGTACTGAGTAAAGGGTCTGAATACTTATGTAAATGTAATATTTCAGTTTTTTATTTTTAATAAATTTGCAATAATAAAAAATAAAAAACTGTTTTTGCTTTGTCATTATGGTGTATTGTGTGTAGATTGATGGGAGGAAAAAAACGATTTAATCCATTTGAGAATAAGGCTGTAACGTATCAAAATGTGGATAAAGTCAAGGGGTCTGAATACTTTCCGAATGCGCTGTATAAACTGTGTAACTAGTTACCAAGTTGTTTGCCAAAATCCTTTCCCCTTTCCTCATTTCTTGTCACTTTTGGTTGCTGTTCTGATGCTGAGATCCAGAGATCTCATCTCCTCTCATACTGTTTCTTTGTCTACTCTATGACCAGAACCAGGCTGAGGCTCACTACAAGGGCCACAAACACGCACGCAAGCTGAAAGCCATGGACGCCCAGAGGAACCGTCAGAGGGGCCAGGGCTCCATGGCAGGGAGGGAGAGAGACAGGGAGAGGGGGAAGACTGGAGTGTCAAAGGCCCTACCAGCACTGATGGACCCCAGCCTCACAGAGGGAACAGGTAAAATACCAGGTCTGGAAAAAAAAGTTCCACTCTCGCCTGCTCTCCTCCTTCCTTTGAAGTAAGGGTTGAGATCTGATTGCCATCAACAGTTAGGATTCATGTCAGATCAGTGATCATAGCAAGGAACATGCATGCGGAGGATGTGGTATTGACGTGTTGGAGCAGAGCTGTTGTTGTAAGCTATCCTGGAATCCACATTGAATATTGTTCTGTTTCGCCATTGTTTCAATTCATTGAATAAGTGTGGATTCCAGGTTAATTGTAACCTTGTTTTCTGTCCGCAAAACAGTTCTCACAGCAAAGAAACTTGCCCATAATAGCCAGTTTAGGTAGACAAGACAGCTACTCTTAATCCAAGTTTGGAATGCTACTGCTAGGGATTGCATTGCATGCAACCCATCTTCACGACACTTGTGTTGAATCCGCTTTAAAGATCACAGATTTCTCACAGACATCGTAAAAACCTAAGTTACGGTAGGAGATCATTCCTGCTAAAAATATTGATAATTTTAGTGCTGTTTTGTGGACAGAAAATGTCGGCCATGCCGTTTACCAATCAGAACAGTATCTTTGTCTTGTCATTTGTCAAGCCATTTTTCTCATCTGAAAATAACCCCATCTCCTGTCGCTCCTTCCTTCGCTGTATTTACAAGACTCATCTTTTTCTATCGATTCTCTCCTTTGTTCACCATATTTCAATTCCATTTAACGACATAATGATAGAGCCTTTATATCCAGGGTAACCATGGCAATTGATTGATGGAGAGAAAGGGAGAGGGAGAGAGAAAAAGGGAGAGAGAGAAAAAGGGAGAGAGAGAAAGGGAGAGAGAGTGAGAGAAAGGTGAGATTATTGATTTATTACAAACATTCTAGTATACAGTGCCTTGCAAAAGTATTCATCCCCCTTGGTGATTTTCCTATTTTGTTGCATTACAACCTGTAATTTAAATGGATTTTTATTTGGATTTCCAAATTGGTGAAGTGTAATGAAAAAAAAACTTGTTTTAAAGAATTCTAAAAAATTAATAACGGAAAAGTGGTGCGTGCATATATAATCACCCCCTTTGCTATGAAGCCCCTAAATAAGATCTGGTGCAACCAATTACCTTCAGAAGTCACATATTTAGTTAAATAACATGATCTCAGTATATATACACCTGTTCTGAAAGGCCCCAGAGTCTGCAACACCACTAAACAAGGGGCACCACCAATCAAGCGGCACCATGAAGACCAAGGAGCTCTCCAAACAGGTCAGGGACAAAGTTGTGGAGAAGTACAGATCAGGGTTGGGTTATAAAAATATATCAGAAACGTTGAACATCCCACAGAGCACCATTAAATCCATTATTAAAAAATGGAAAGAATATGGAACCACAACAAACCTGCCAAGAGAGGGCCGCCCACCAAAACTCACAGACCAGGCAAGGAGGGCATTAATCAGAAAGGCAACAAAGAGACCAAAAATAACCCTGAAGGAGCTGAAAAGCTCCACAGCGGAGATTGGAGTATCTGTCCATAGGACCACTTTAAGCCATACACTCCACAGAGCTGAGCTTTACGGAAGAGTGGCCAGAAAAATGGCATTGCTTAAAGAAAAAAATAAGCAAACACGTTTGGTGTTCGCCAAAAGGCATGTGGGAGACTCACCAAACATATGGAGGAAGGTACTCTGGTCAGATCAAGGAAAACGCTATGTCTGGCGCAAACCCAACACCTCTCATCACCCTGAGAACACCATCCCCACAGTGAAGCATGGTGGTGGCAGCATCATGCTGTGGGGATGTTTTTCGTCAGCAGGGACCGTGAAACTGGTCAGAATTGAAGGAATGATGGATGGCGCTAAATACAGGGAAATTCTTGAGGGAAACCTGTTTCAGTCTTCCAGAGATTTGAGAATGGGATGGAGGTTCACCTTCCAGCAGGACAATGACCCTAAACATACTGCTAAAGCAACACTCAAGTGATTTCAGGGGAAACATTTAAATGTCTTGGAATGGCCTAGTCAAAGCCCAGACCTCAATCCAATTGTACACCAGCGGAACCCATCCAACTTGAAGGAGCTGGAGCAGTTTTGCCTTGAAGAATGGGCAACAATCCCAGTGGCTAGATGTGCCAAGCTTATAGAGACATACCCCAAGAGACTTGCAGCTGTAATTGCTGCAAAAGGTGGCTCTACAAAGTATTGACTTTGGGGGGGGGGGTGAATAGTTATGCATGCTCAAGTTCTGTTTTTTTTGTCTTATTTCTTGTTTGTTTCACCCCAAAAAAATATTTTGCATCTTCAAAGTGGTAGGCATGTTGTGTAAATCAAATTATACAAACCCCCCAAAATTCCATTTTAATTCCAGGTTGTAAGGCAACAAAATAGGGAAAATGCCAAGGGGGGTGAATACTTTCGCAAGCCACTGTATTCCTGTCTTTGACCATCGTTGTTATATGTTTACTTTGACAATGTACAGTGTGTCAGAGTGGTGTGTGTAGATGAGTGGAAGGAATCAAGCGCAGGAACCAGGATGACTTCAACCGTCTTTTAGTAACGTTCAAGAACACGTGAACAACATAGTCGCCAACCCAACCGGGTGGCGCAAAACAATTACGCACAAAACACAGTGCGAAATAAACAAGAACAGCGCACGCAGTGCGAACTCTCGGGACAAGCGACAACGAGAGAATAATACCATACAGAGGCAGTCTGACAATCAACAATTACGCATAACACCTGACCCAAACAAACGAAACTAAATAGGGGACATAATCAAACACAAACAAGGGACAGGTGTTACAAAGAGACAAAACCAAACGAACATGAAACATAGAACGGTGGCAGCTAGTACTCCGGAGACGACGACCGCCGAAGCCTGCCCGAACAAGGAAGAGGAGCAGCCTCGGCCGAAACCGTGACAGTACCCCCCCCTTGACGCGCGGCTCCAGCCGTGCGCCGACCCGGAGCTCGGGGACGACCCGGACGACGCGGAGCAGGGCGCGCAGGATGACCCCGATGGAACTCGGTCAGCAGGGACTGGTCCAATATGTCCCTCCTTGGCACCCAGCACCGCTCCTCCGGACCGTACCCCTCCCACTCCACGAGATATTGAAGACCCCCCATCCGGCGTCTCGAATCAAGGATGGACCTCACGGTGTACGCCGGAGCCCCCTCGATGTCCAACGGGGGTGGAGGAGTCTCCTCAATCTCAAAGTCCTGGAGTGGACCAGCTACCACCGGCCTGAGGAGAGACACATGGAACGAGGGGTTAATATTCTTGTAATCAATAGGTAGTTCCAACCTGTAACTCACCTCGTTCAATCTCCTCAGGACTTTAAAGGGCCCCACAAACCGCCGACCCAGCTTCCGGCAGGGCAGGCGGAGGGGCAGGTTTCTGGTTGAGAGCCAGACTCGATCTCCAGGTGCGTACACTGGCCCCTCACTGCGGTCGGCGCTCGTCTTCTGTCGACGTATGGCACGCTGCAGATGGACGTGTGCAGCGTCCCACGTCTCCTCCGAGCGCCGCACCCACTCATCCACAGCGGGGGCCTCGATCTGGCTCTCATGCCATGGTGCCAGAACCGGCTGGTACCCTAATACACACTGAAAAGGGGTTAGTTGGGTGGAGGAGTGGCGAAGAGAGTTCTGTGCCATCTCGGCCCAGGGCACATATCTCGCCCACTCCTCCGGCCGGCCCTGACAGTATGACCTCAGAAACCTACCCACATCCTGGTTCACACGTTCAACCTGCCCATTACTCTCCGGGTGGTAACCCGAGGTAAGGCTTACCGAAACCCCCAACCGTTCCATAAATGCTCTCCACACTCTGGAGGTGAACTGGGGGCCTCGGTCAGACACTATATCCTCGGGTACCCCGTAATGCCGGAAGACATGGGTGAACAGAGCCTCTGCGGTCTGTAGGGCAGTGGGTAGACCCGGCATGGGAAGGAGACGACAGGCCTTCGAGAACCGATCCACAACGACCAGGATGGTAGTATTCCCCTGTGAGGGGGGAAGGTCGGTAACAAAATCCACCGAGAGGTGGGACCAGGGTCGTTGTGGAATAGGCAGGGGTTGTAACTTACCCCTGGGCAAATGTCTGGGCGCCTTACACTGGGCACACACCGAACAGGAGGAGACATAAATCCTCACATCCCTAGCTAACGTTGGCCACCAGTACTTCGTGCTAAGGCAGTGCACTGTCCGGCCGATACCCGGATGGCCAGAGGAGGGGGACGTATGAGCCCAACAAATGAGGCGATCGCGTACCTCGAGCGGAACGTACGTCCGACCCACTGGACACTGTGGAGGACTCGGGTCGGTGCGTAACGCCCGCTCGATCTCGCCATCAACCTCCCACACCACCGGTGCAACCAGACAAGACTCTGGTAGTATGGGCGTGGGCTCAACGGACCTCTCCTCCGCGTCATACCGCCGAGACAGAGCATCTGCCCTCCCGTTCTGGGACCCAGGGATGTATGTGATCTTAAACACAAACCGGGCTAGAAACATAGTCCAGCGGGCCTGGCGAGGATTCAGTCTCCTAGCTGCCCGGATGTACTCCAGGTTACGATGGTCAGTTAGAATGAGGAAAGGGTGTTGAGCCCCCTCGAGCCAATGCCGCCACACCTTTAGGGCCTGTACCACGGCTAACAGCTCCCTGTCTCCTACGTCATAATTCCGCTCCGCCGGACTGAGCTTCTTTGAATAAAACGCACAGGGACGGAGTTTAGGTGGAGTGCCAGAACGCTGGGAAAGAACGGCCCCTATCCCGGCCTCTGACGCGTCCACCTCTACCTGGAACGGTAAAGAGGGATCCGGATGCGCCAACACCGGCGCCGAGGTAAACAGGTCCTTCAGTCTCCCAAATGCCCTGTCCGCCTCAGCTGACCACCGCAAGCGCACCGGACCCCCCTTTAACAGAGACGTTATGGGAGCTGCCACCTGTCCAAAACCCCGGATAAATCTCCGGTAATAATTCGCAAAACCCAAGAACTGTTGCACCTCCTTCACAGTGGTTGGGGTCTGCCAATTACGCACAGCTGACACCCGGTCTACCTCCATCTTCACCCCTGACGCAGACAACTGGTAACCCAGAAAGGAGACCGACTTCTGAAAAAACAGACATTTCTCTGCCTTGACATATAGGTCATGCTCCAACAGCCTCCTCAATACTCGGCGCACCAGGGCTACATGCTCTGCACGGGTAGGACTGTACACCAGAATGTCATCGATGTACACAACTACTCCCTGTCCCTGCATGTCCCGGAAAATCTCATCGACGAAGGATTGGAAGACTGAGGGAGCATTCATTAACCCATATGGCATGACTAGATACTCGTAGTGTCCGGAAGTCGTGCTAAACGCTGTCTTCCATTCATCGCCCTCTCTAATGCGCACCAAGTTATATGCGCTCCTGAGATCCAATTTTGTAAAGAACTGCGCACCGTGCAGTGACTCCGTCATAGTCGCAATCAGAGGAAGTGGATAGCTGTACTTCACTGTGATCTGATTGAGACCGCGGTAATCAATACACGGGCGCAGACCTCCATCCTTTTTCTAAACAAAAAAGAAACTTGAGGAAGCGGGTGAAGTGGAGGCCCGTATGTATCCCTGTCTAAGAGACTCAGCGATGTACGTCTCCATTGCCTTCCTCTCCTCTTGAGACAAGGGATACACATGGCTCCGCGGGAGAGCTGCGCCTGACTGGAGATCTATCGCACAATCCCCCCGTCTATGAGGCGGCAGCTGCGCCGCCCTAGTCTTACTAAACACCAGTTTCAAATCCTCATACTCGGGGGGAATATGCAGTGCTGTCATTAGATTCGGACTTTCCACCGAGGTCGCCCCTATGGAAACACCCAGACACCGCCCCTCACACTGGGCAGACCACCCTTTAAGAGCTTTCTGTCGCCACATAATAGTAGGGTCATGGTTCATCAACCAGGGAAGACCCAGCACTACCGGATACGCAGGGGAGTCAATCAGATAGAGCTGAATTATCTCCTCATGACCCTCCTGCGCCATCATCTGAAGGGGTGCTGTGACCTCCCTAATCAACCCAGACCCTAACGGACGGCTATCTAGGGCATGAACGGGAAAAGGCTTATCAACTGGAAGGAGGGGAATCCCTAACTCTATACAGAACTGGCGATCTACAAAATTCCCAGCTGCGCCTGAATCTACCAGCGCCTTATGCTGGGAACGAGGTGCAACCTGTGGAAAACAAACAGGCAAGGTTAGGTGCACGACAGAAAGCTCTGGGTAAGTAGGGCGCCTACTCACCTGGGGGGAACCCCCAATGCGTGACCTGCCTTCTCCTTCACCGGGGGACCCTCCCCAACACCTAGCCGCGGTGTGCCCTCCACGGCCACAGTTAGTGCAGGGAACGGGCCCCCTCGGGTTCCTACTCCTCCGTTCCCTAGCGCCAGCACCCCCGAGCTCCATAGGGCTCGGCTCGGAGGTGCTGGAGAGTGGAATGGGCGAACCCCCCCCGGGACGTCCACGGGTGGCGAGCAGGGTATCCAGCCGAATGGCCATGTCGACGAGCTGGTCAAAGGTCAACGAGGTGTCCCTGCACGCCAACTCTCGCTGGACGTCCTCCCGGAGGCTGCAGCGGAAGTGGTCGATATGGGCCTGCTCATTCCACCCTGCATCGGCCGCTAGGGTCCGGAACTCCAAGGCAAAGTCCTGGGCGCTCCTCATCCCCTGTCGGAGGTAGAACAGACGCTCCCCCGCCGCCTTCCCCTCCGGTGGATGGTCAAACACAGCACGGAAGCGGCGGGAGAACTCCGCATAGTTAGTGGTAGCGGCGTCCATTCTCCTCCATTCGGCGTTGGCCCACTCCAACGCTTTGCCGGTGAGACAGGAGATGAGGGCGGAGACGCTCTCGTGTCCCGAGGGCGCCGGGTGTACGGTGGCGAGGTAGAGCTCCACTTGCAGCAGGAACCCTTGACACCCGGCAGTGGAGCCGTCGTACGCCCTCGGGAGCGAGAGCCGAATCCCACTGGGTTCCGGAGATGAGGCAGGAGGACTGGCCGGTGGGGATGGTTCGGCTCGTGGGGGCGTGGGTACCCCGCTGGTTTCCCATCGGTGAAGAGTGTTCATCACCCCCTCCAGGGCATGACAGACCTGGTTAATACGATCCTCCTGCCCACGAAGACGTTCCTCCATCCCGGCTGTTTGCGCGGCCGCTCCTGCTGATTCCATGGATGATGCGTAATTCTGTCAGAGTGGTGTGTGTAGATGAGTGGAAGGAATCAAGCGCAGGAACCAGGATGACTTCAACCGTCTTTTAGTAACGTTCAAGAACACGTGAACAACAATAGTCGCCAACCCAACCGGGTGGCGCAAAACAATTACGCACAAAACACAGTGCGAAATAAACAAGAACAGCGCACGCAGTGCGAACTCTCGGGACAAGCGACAACGAGAGAATAATACCATACAGAGGCAGTCTGACAATCAACAATTACGCATAACACCTGACCCAAACAAACGAAACTAAATAGGGGACATAATCAAACACAAACAAGGGACAGGTGTTACAAAGAGACAAAACCAAACGAACATGAAACATAGAACGGTGGCAGCTAGTACTCCGGAGACGACGACCGCCGAAGCCTGCCCGAACAAGGAAGAGGAGCAGCCTCGGCCGAAACCGTGACACAGTGCCTTCAGAAAGTATTCACAGCCCTTGACCTTTCCACATTTTGTTGTGTTACAGCCTGAATTTCAAATGGATTCAATTGAGATTTTTTTGTCGCTGACCTACACACAATACCCCATAATATCAACGTAGAATTATGTTTTAAAAATGAAAAGCTGAAATGTCTAGAGTTAATAAGTATTCAATCCCTTTATTATGGCAAGCCTAAATAAGTTCAAGAAAAAAAATTGGCCTAACAAGTCACATAATAAGTTGCATGGACTCACTTTTTGTGCAATAATAGTGTTTAACATGATTTTTGAATGACTACCTCATCTCTGTACCCCACACATACAACTATCTGTAAGGTCCCTCAGTTGCGCAGTGAATTTTGAACACAGATTCAACCACAATGACCAGGGAGGTTTTCCAATGCCTCACAAAGAAGAGCACCTATTGGTAGATGGGTAAAAAAACAAAAAACAGATATTGAGCATGGTGAAGTTATTAATTACACTTTGGATGGTGTATCAATACACCCAACCACTACAAAGAAGGAAACTACTCAGGGATTTCACCGTGAGGCCAATGGTGACTTTAAAACAGTTACAGAGTTTAATGGCTGTGATACGAGAAAACTGAGCTTGGCTCAACAACATTGTAGTTACTCCACAATACTAACCTATTTGACAGAGTGAAAAGAAGGAAGCCTGTACAGGATAAAAATATTCTAATACATGCATCCTGTTTGCAATAATACTTTTTTTACCTGAATACAAAGTATTATGTTTGGGGCAAATCCAATAGATCAGATCACTGAGTACCACTCTCCATATTTTCAAGCATAGTGGTGGCTGCATCATGTTATGGGTATGCTTGTAATTGTTAAGGACTGGGGAGTTTTTCATGATAAAAAAGAAACGGAATGGAGCTAACCACAGGACAAATCCTAGAGGAAAACCTGGTTCAGTCTGCTTTCCACCAGACACGGCCAAATCTACTCTGGAGTTGCTTACCTAGAAGACAGTGAATGTTCCTGAGTGGCCGAGTTACAGTTTTGACTTAAATCTACTTGAAAATCTATGGCAAGACCTGTAAATGGTTGTCTAGCACGTTCCATGTCAATAAAGTATATTGAATTGAAATGAAATATTCAGAGAGCAACAGACTGAGAGATGTAGAGATACACTTATGTGGTTGTAATTGTAATTTTAAATGATCAAATCAATTTGACCTATGTATGTATCTAGAGAGACAGGTAGAGAGAGGCTAAACATGCTACCAGTGTCGAGCACTGCTCTCAGTAAACACAGCAGAATCTACATTGATTAGCTGCTCTGCATGTGTATTTAATTGAATCCAGCTCTCACATGAATCCACTGTCTTTGGCTGCCTGATATAGTTGCCAAGTTAGTGCTGGCCTTTCTCTCCCCATGTAGCCCTAACTCCATTGTCTGACGTCAGATAGAGATTAGAGTCAGTTGAGGGGCTAGTGGTGTGTAGGACCTGTCGGAAGACAATGTAACCCCAATCCCTGTTTGTATGTGAATACCACATGTACGATAACTCTCAAACAGCAACGTCTCTCTCCCCAGGCCTGCTATCGGCTCCCCAGCCCCCCACCAGACCGAAGCTGGATGACACCCTCCAGGGGGTCTCCCCAACCCCTACGCCCGTCTCGGAGACCTCTTCCCTGGACGCCTTGGCCCTCCTCTCCCCCCAGGTCTCCCCTGCTGCCTACCAGCTCTCGGAGCTCACGTCAGACGGTAGCCCTATGGAGGGTCCCAGCCCGACCCCGGACTCCAACCCGCCGCTGGAGGGCCAGGGGGAGTCCCCAGGGGCACCAGAAGGGGAAGAGGAGACCAGGCAGGGAAAAAAGAGCCCCCCCGCCAAGCAGCACCTCCACTGTCCCATGTGCAAAGTCACAGTCAACTCCTCGTCCCAGCTAGAAGCCCACTATAGCGGTATGCACTGCAATATGTCTATTTATTTATTTATTTATTTATTCATTTATTTTACCTTTATTTAACTAGGCAAATCAGTTAAGAACAAATTCTTATTTACAATGACGGCCTACACCGGCCAAACCCGGACGACGCTGTGCCAATTGTGCGCCGCCCTATGGGACTCCCAATCACGGCTGGTTGTGATACAGCCTGGAATCGAACCAGGGGTTCTGTAGTGATGCCTCAAGCACTGAGATGCAGTGCCTTAGACCGCTGTCTGTATGGTGTTTTCTATTGAGTGATAAGTAGATACTATTTAAATGGTGACCTATGATTCTGATTAAATTAACATTTTAACTGATAAAGGAATCAATAGCCATGTGGTCGTGTCTGTGATGTGTGTCTGTGATGTGTCTGTGGTGTCCTAGGCTCCAAACACAAGCAGATGTTGGAGGGCCAGGCGGGTGCTCAGGCGCGACGCCGAGGCAAGGTAATGTCATCGCCTAGGCCGACGTGCAGGAGCAAGCAGTCAATCAGCAGCAAGGCCAGGGTGGGCGTGGCCCTGGCTAGCCAACCATTCCACTGCGAGATGTGTGAAGTGTCCGTCAATTCGGAGACGCAGCTCAAACAGGTGTGTGTGTTTCTGAGTGTTTTTGAGTGTGTGTAGTACAGCTTCAGTATATATATGCCATGCACTCAGTCCTTGCATGTGGAGCTCTGTCTATGAATTTGAGAGGGGTTACATTTCCCTAGTCCTATCGCTCAGCTGTAGACGAAAACAAGTGGGATTTTCAAATGTATTTCGAATGAATCCCACAATGTAGCTTTTAAGGGATGTTTCACTCAATATACAGTGAGGGGAAAAAAGTATTTGATCCCCTGCTGATTTTGTACGTTTGCCAACTGACAAAGACATGATCAGTCTATAATTTTAATGGTAGGTTTATTTGAACAGTGAGAGACATAATAACAAAAAAATCCAGAAAAACGCATGTCAAAAATGTTATAAATTGATTTGCATTTTAATGAGGGAAATAAGTATTTGACCCCTCTGCAAAACATGACTTAGTACTTGGTGGCAAAACCCTTGTTGGCAATCACAGAGGTCAGACGTTTCTTGTAGTTGGCCACCAGATTTGCACACATCTCAGGAGGGATTTTGTCCACTCCTCTTTGCAGATCTTCTCCGAGTCATTAAGGTTTCGAGGCTGACGTTTGGCAACTCGAACCTTCAGCTCCCTCCACAGATTTTCTATGGGATTAAGGTCTGGAGACTGCTTAGGCCACTCCAGGACCTTAATGTGCTTCTTCTTGAGCCACTCCTTTGTTGCCTTGGCCATGTGTTTTGGGTCATTGTCATGCTGGAATACCTATCCACAACCCATTTTCAATGCCCTGGCTGAGGGAAGGAGGTTTTCACCCAAGATTTGACGGTACATGGCCCCGTCCATCATCCCTTTGATGCGGTGAAGTTGTCCTGTCCCCTTAGCAGAAAAACACCCCCAAAGCATAATGTTTCCACCTCCATGTTTGACGGTGGGAATGGTGTTCTTGGGGTCATAGGCAGCATTCCACCTCCTCCAAACACGGCGAGTTGAGTTGATGCCAAAGAGCTCGATTTTGGTCTCATCTCACCACAACACTTTCACCCAGTTCTCCTCTGAATCATTCAGATGTTCATTGGCAAACTTCAGACGGCCCTGTATATGTGCTTTCTTGAGCAGGGGGACCTTGCGGGCGCTGCAGGATTTCAGTCCTTCACGGCATAGTGTGTAACCAATTGTTTTCTTGGTGCCTATGGTCCCAGCTGCCTTGAGATCATTGACAAGATCCTCCCGTGTAGTTCTGTGCTGATTCCTCACCGTTCTCATGATCATTGCAACTCCACGAGGTGAGATCTTGCATGGAGCCCCAGGCCGAGGGAGATTGACAGTTATTTTGTGTTTCTTCCATTTGCGAATAATCAAACCAAATGTTGTCACCTTCTCACCAAGCTGCTTGGCGATGAACTTGTAGCGCAGTCCAGCCTTGTGTAGGTCTACAATCTTGTCCCTGACATCATTGGAGAGCTCTTTGGTCTTGGCCATGGTGGAGAGTTTGGAATCTGATTGATTGATTGCTTCTGTGGACAGGTGTCTTTTATACAGGTAACAAGCTGAGATTAGGAGCACTCCCTTTAAGAGTGTGCTCCTAATCTCAGCTCATTACCTGTATAAAAGACACCTGGGAGCCAGAAATCTTTCTGATTGAGAGGGGGTCAAATACGTATTTCCCTCATTAAAATGCAAATCAATTTATAACATTTTTGACATGCGTTTTTCTGGATATTTTTGTTGTTATTCTGTCTTTCACTGTTCAAATAAACCTACCATTAAAATTATAGACTGATCATTTCTTTGTCAGTGGGCAAAGGTACAAAATCAGCAGGGGATCAAATACTTTTCTTCTCTCACTGTAAAACCTAACATGCTTTGCTTTTGTCCCTCAGCACATGAGCAGCAGAAGACACAAAGACCGGTTGTCAGGAAAGCCCCAGAAACCGAAGTTCAGCCCTTATACTAAGAGCCAGCCAAACCCTGTTTTAGCGGTGAGTGTCCGTCCAACACACACACACACACACACCAACTACCCCTCCTGTCCTGCCCATTCATTCCCACACAGCCAGCGTTCTTATTTTTTCGCCCCCTTTCCCCCGTTCTTGTGTCCTCTCTGCAGAGCGTGAGATGGAGTGGTTTCCCATTTGGGGGGGTGACCTCGGCCATAGGGAAACTGGCCAGCCACTGCCACCTCAGCACTTACAACCCTCAGGTGAGGGCCAAGGGCCCGAGAGAGAGATTGGAAAGGAAAGGGGTCCATATTCTACCATGCCATCTGTCATGTAGATATCACTAAATGCAAAAGCTGAAATCTGCATGTTGTGACAGTTGAAAACCAGCTGGCAAAACTGGTTGCAATAACGTCGCTACGAAGTCTTTCATGGCGTCATGGTCAGGTTGTATACTGCTTATATGAGGATGTTTTGTGAATGTCTTTTTAGCAACCGGAGACCGATGTCTTTATCTGGTTGTCTGGATGTTTTACCAGATAACCAAACTATGACGTCCATGACATCAGACGTCTTTACCTGGATGTAACAGAGACCAGTTGGTTGTATTTTAGTTACATCCGGTCTTCTAACCCAGAAAACCAGTTTACAGGCTGAAAATAACATCATTAAGACGTCAAGGGCCACATTTTACCCACTTAGGAAGGAGAAGAACCTGAATTTGAATTGGGCTACTGTCTTAGGTGGCTCTGGTCACATAAAAGGCAAACACACATCAATCAATCAATTATAAAGCCCTTTTTACATCAGCAGATGTCACAAAGTGCTATACAGAAACCCAGCCTAAAACCCCAAACAGCAAGCAATGCAGATGTAGAAGCACGTGGCGAGGAAAAACTCTGTAGAAAGGCAGGAACCTAGGAAGAAACCTAGAGGAACCAGGCTCTGAGGGGTGGCCAGTCTTCTTCTGGCTGTGCCCATTGTCTATCTATGGGGTTAATGAACTGAGCGCTATAGCGTGCTGCTGTTATATCGGATAGCTGAGAAAGGACCATGTTTGGGAATAGGCATGGTCACGTTCTTCCACAGTTTAATAACTACAAAAATAACTTCTTGAAAGTTGGTGAGGCCAAATATACTGGCAGGCACAAAAATGTCTCTCACACACTCATGTAAACATAGCCTCACACACACACAAACATTGTCACATAACCACAACACACACGCAAGCACATGCTCACATACACACACACACACACACACACACACACACAGACAGAGGGCCACACAGGATTTGTGTTTTGCCAGCTGCTGGGGAGAGGCAGTGTCTTAGGTCCTGGTCACAATCTTGTCTGGGATATTTAAGGCCAGCTCATGAGGTTGCCAACAATCCACACTGGCTTCACAGATTGATGGTGATGGACATTCACCATCATGTTTCATTCACCCTCACTCTGACATTAATGTTGTGGTTCCCTTAATAAGTATGGGCCTGAGCTAGAGTATATCACTGTAATGACTAGAAATACTTTTTGTATACAATTGTATGGGCTTGAATAGAGACATGGTGACAGGTGAAAATACTTTCTGGCCAAACAATAGCTAGGTTTCCATCTAATTAGCGACAGATTGTCATGGAAATATTCTAAAATATGCGTAAAGAAAATATGCGCATTTTCCCACCAGTGATGTGTTTCCACCAAACTGGCTTCCACCAACAATCAGTTCGTGATGACATAATGCACACAAACACACACGTTTTTATTTACCAAATACATTTTGTAAGCTTGTGTTTCCATCGCATTTTCAACTCTACCGATAGTTTTGTCACAAAAACTGTTGCGTAAAATAGCAACTGTGCCAACTCTGGTCTTGGCACGTCCGCTCTAGCCAACAGCCCACATATACAGTACGGGTAGGCTAGTCTACATGATGAGATTATTATGGATAAGAGCAAGAATATTTTTATTTGTCAAACGGCAGGCAAGCATCAATCATCATGTCACCAGAATAAGACCCTCAATATTTATTGGAAAGGAGCATCAAGATCACTGTGCACTTTCACAACCCTGTGAAGTTCATAACTTATTTAATCTGTAGCCTAACCAACTGCATCGTTTCCTGAGTCATAGTGGGAGGACCACACACCATATCATCACATGACTCCAAGTTTACTTAGATATGATGGTTATTATATCAATATTTGCGCATAAAGGCATTTCCACTGCCAATCAAATAATTTGACCGACAAAAAAATACATTTATAAAATTGTACCGAAACTTCCTGTTTCCATCACAGCTGTCGTGATTTTTTTTATAAGCTATGACTTTACTCGTATATAAACTGTGGATGGAAACGTGGTTAGTGACATGAATCAATCAAAATAATTGATGACTTACCAGGGAATAAAGAAAACCAGCAGTACCACAGACCTTGAGGTGGCTGGTATTCAATCAAGTGCAGATAGTGGGTTTTTCAAATATTTCTTTGAGAAGTAAGTTGAATTTGCACAGCAGTATGTCCTGGATGGAGGGAGTTATCGAAAATCCACTATCAGGAATTTACTGAATACCAGACAAGGGTCAAATACATACTTTTGTATATATAGTGGACACCCTTTTTTCGTTGCATGCTCTAATGAACGTGACCTGCCGCAGACTCGTACTAAAAACCCTATGGTTCCTCTCTTCCAGACCAAACTGGCCCTGCAGAAGCAGCTGTCCAAGGCCCTGTCGGCAGGTTTCCTGGCCAACCACATGAACCCGGCCACCCTTTGCACCATGGCCTCCAATCCACTGACCCTGCGGGGGCCCCCGGGCCCCGGTCACACAGCCCTCATCCAGAACCCCCTGCTCAGCCCCGCGCTCTTCAGGCCCGCCCCGGGGCCCCTGAGGGCCACTCACACGCCCATCATCTTTTCGCCGTACTAGCTGAGTTTGGACAGGCCTGGATCAAATTGACCTAGCCTGGACAAGCCAAACTTGGACTAGCCTGGATCAAATTGGCCTAAATTTAAATTTTAGTAGAGCAGACGCTCTAGCCTTTCTAGATGAAAAATAAGGACCCTAATTGGAGCTACTCTGAGGCCCTGTCCAGAAACAACCCTTTACCCCCCCCCCCACCTTGTAACTTGTGTACAGTACTATATATAATTTTATACCGTATAAAATGATTGGATAGATACTGTATATAAGCAAAATGGTTGGAGCTCCACTTTAACTTCTAATAGGCTAAGTGGTATGTTCACCCTATCGCTGAAACCCATCCAATCCTTTCGGATCTTCACAACTGCATAGAGGTTAGTGGTTGATTTTGGACAGGGCCTAAAACATTTCTATGCAGCCAATGAGAGCAGAGCAGCGTGCCACCAAGTCCAACATACAAAACCCCTTACTGGCTACGGTGCTACACACTGGAGAACCAGAGATGGCCGTGGCGTTTCAGCCACAAAACTGTTGCCCTTCTCTCCCGTTGGCTCTCTGAAGACTGTCGACTGCATGCTCCAACGTGGTCTGGAGGACCCTCTTTGAAGCCATGACGACGAACGATCGAGTTTTATTTGTTTTGTGCTATTTATTAGACGACGATAGAGAAGTAGGCCTATATTTATGTCCGTTGCCAATGTCCCCTCGCTTTTCCAAACAGTTGCATTCTGGGAGTAGGCCTACACTTTCAGATTTCCCCTGTCCAGTATTAATCTATCACCTTTTATCAAGGATACTGTTTTATTTGTGTTCTGCTTTCTGCTAAGGTGCTTTTCAACTAACACTTTCACTGAAACCCGGTATTAAATCCCAAAAGAGCAAACCTAGGTATGTTGACTCAAATTGTATAGGTTGAGTCTCTCTCTCTCTCTCTCTCTCTCTCTCTCTCTCTCTCTCTCTCTCTCTCTCTCTCTCTCTCTCTCTCTCTCTCTCTCTTTCTTTCTGTCTCCCTCTCTGCCCCCTTCCTCTCTCTCTCTCTCTCTCTCTCTTTCTGTCTCCCTCTCTGCCCCCTTCCTCTCTCTCTCTCTCTCTCTCTCTCTCTCTCTCTCTCTCTCTCTCTCTCTCTCTCTCTCTCTCTCTCTCTCTCTCTCTCTCTCTCTCTCTCTCTCTCTCTCTCTCTCTCTCTCTCTCTCTCTCTCTCTCTCTTTCTGCCCCCTTCCTCTCTCTCTCTCTCTCTCTCTCTCTCTCTCTCTCTCTCTCTCTCTCTGCCCCCTTCCTCTCTCTCTCTCTCTCTCTCTCTCTCTCTCTCTCTCTCTCAAGCCTTGTTGATGTTGGCCAACCTAAATAAACAGCTTTGGTTTGCCAGGTTGCGGCACCGATCACGGTAAATGCTGCATATGTCGGCTCAATCGGAAATGACCTTCAAATGTCAATTCGCTATAACGCGGATCTTCCTGATCCGTTAGAATCCTGGCCTGGGTCTGGGAACATGATGCCAATGTGAGACCTCGAGTCCCAGCAACCACAGACCCATCAGACAACACATTATTAGTAGTTCTGTGTGGCTCAGGCAACGGCATGGTCATGTGTTCAATTCTCGCAGGGAACACATACACCTACTAAAGAATGTATGCACTCACTGTACTTCAAGTCGCTCTGGATAAACAATGTATGCCCTGCTCTCAGCATTTGACAGAGAAAGAGACATCAATGTAGCTGGTCCCAGATCTGTATATGCTTTCAAAATATTCAGAGGAGCTGGCTCAAGCAGATCTGAAGCCAGGCTAACATTGAGGGGTATTAGAAGGTATCGATGAGGTAAGGGTCACGCTCTCTCGTGCTCTTTATTTTCTCTCTTTCTCCCTTTCTTCCCTCTGTTTAAAAATCTGTATTAGTACAGCCCCAATTAGCCCCCCACTCAAACTGAATGGAAACAGGAATGTTCAGGGAAACAGGAATAAAGAGACAGAGAGAGGGGGAAGGGAGAGAGAGAGGGAGAGAAGCCTGCGTTCAAAACAGCCATAATCTGGGGCTTATTCAGGAGGGGGCAACATCACAGAACATGTATCATTTAACATAGAAGTATGTCACATAGATAAGCAGTCCTCTTTGTCATAGAGAATAGGCAATCATGTCCACTCTATACGGTGCATTTCTATCTGCAAAGTTCTGAAATGTTTCACTCTTTTGAACAGTCTCCAGATGCCACCAAGCAAACTCTGTTGGTGGGAGTCTGAAGTAAAGGAGCTCCTTGGTAACAAGTGGGAATCGTTTCCTGATGCTGTAGGCTGATAATGTGTAATATGAGGACTTATTAAAAAAGGTTTCTCCTCTCAATCACTTTATGTTAATTCCTGAGGAAGCTGGTAAGTGTTTTCACAGAAGGGGACTATTGAAGATGTAACACCTCTGTAGTATTAAGCTGCTACTATCCCTCAGTTTTGTATCCTTTGTTCCAAGTGTCATCCGGTGGACTACATGGGTAGCTTAATTTTCCATCCATTGCAATAATGTAAATTGGTATTCGTAAAGAAAATGTCTATATAATGTCTGTATCGTTGTACATGACCTTATAAAGAATACAGATTTTTCATAGAGATGTGTCTCCTGTGTTACCTTGCTGTACAGTGCCTCTTGTTGTTACACTGACGCACAAATGTAAGGACACATTTATTCTCTGGCTGTGACAGACAAATCATGCCCTCTGCTGGCCAGATCTGCTATCTGACATCTGAGATCACACAGAACCAGGAAGCCACCATCGACAGAATACAAGCCACTCCTACTCAGAGGTGGGTAGAGTAGCCAAAAATTGTACTCAAGTAAAAGTACTGTTACTTCAGAATAATATGACTCAAGTAAAAGTAAAAAGTAGTCATCCAAATAATTACTTGAGTAAGAGTAAAAAAGTACTTGGTGAAAAAACTACTCAAGTACTGAGTAACTGTTGAGTAACGTCTGATTTATTTTTTAACACAAGACAACAATCAGACAGACAAAAATACAAAATAATCATCTTTAATGAATTACAAAATAGCTTAAATTAAAATAATTCAGGTAAATTCAAGTATAAAAAAATAAAAAAATAATAAATAAAAAATAAATAAATAAGCACAAGTAACACAAATTTCCAAACCTTTATACTTTTGTTACCAGGCAGAACTAGAACGAGGCCCATAAACTCTCATACACTGTGTGTGTGTCTCCACAGTGACAGAACAACAGAAGGAAACACACAAACATTTCAAACCAGGCATGCTGAACAGAAAACTGCACACCAGAAGGAAGCGGTCAACGTAAAATAATCAATAGGTGTTGATTAGGCCTACTCAGTACCTTTGTATTGCATGGCAAGCAACAGCCCTTTTTCTGTGTGCCTAGAAATGAATACTCTGATCTGTGATTAGGCCACACTGCACATCTCACTGAGCAGAGGAAAAGAGCAGCAGTACACATCAACTGAAAAAGCACCAGTCCATGATAGATGGCCAAATAAAACAATATTGCAGGCCTAGTATCCCAGAACACAAATTAAGCTGAATGCATGTTCTCTAAAAGGCATTAGAGGAGAGTGATGTAGTTGTAGATCGGGCATTATGTTTACTTCCAGTTCCAATATCTAACAAGAAAAGTCAGCAAAAAAAAGTCACACTAACTATATTGCCACCCTGTGGTTTGTCACTGACACACTATAATCCTAAATGACAGTAACATTATACAGAGTTATATAGGTCAATGTCTACTGGTTCACATTTGAATTGATAAACAAGTATATTTACCAGTATTTAAGATGTTCTCCTCTGTGGTCCAGGATGTTCTGAATCTTGGTAGGAGTATTGCTGCTGCAGTCAGCTCAGGCTCTTTCATGACGTCTCCAAAACGTTTCTGGATCCCTTGCTGCAGGGCGTGAACAAGAGGTGTACACATTTTGCAAGTTGACTCCAACTTCTTCAGCTTGTCCCGCAACTGGTAAAGTGTTGGCAGCAGGAGGCCCATATGCACAGATGATTCCCCTTGGAGGATATTAAGGGCCATGGCAACAGGCTTCATCACAGCAGCATACTCGACCAAAAACCCATTTTCAGCTGGATTGAACCTATAAAAGATGTAACGATAAAACAATTACTTATAGCTATTTCTGGTACAATGTCTTTATTATGCATTGTACATGTTAAATACAAAAAATATATATATATATATATATTTCATTCAAGCCATCCACAATTGTCACACCACCATCCAAAGAAAACTTAGTTACTTGAGACAAGTGGATTCACCCATTAATCAGCAAGGCTTATTTACTTTTATTATTCTTTAAAAACAAAATATACATTTTGTCAACTTACATCTTTATCTTTAATGCTGTGCAGACATTGCGAATTGCTTGTTCTCCTTGCTCTCGGTGAATGCGCACAATCCTTTCTACAGCGAGGAACAGGGAGCTCCAGCGTGTCTGATTGGGTCGGAGAAACTGCAGCTTGCATTCACGTTCCACTGTTTCATGAGCCATGGTTGACCTGCTGGTTTTATTCCAAAGAGCATGACATTTTGCAAAAGCAGACCGAGACAGCCTCTTGTAGGTTTCGTTTGCAGCTCCTCCTGCAGCAGTGGCATCAACTGTGGATATAAGATTGAGGAGATGGCATGCACACTTTTGGTGCCTTGGAAGTTGGTACTCAAGGCCTGTGTTGTCATCCAGAATTGCAGACATCTTGATACTCCACCTCTGACTCACTCTGATCTTCTGTTGCATCATCAAGGGTGGAGTCACTTTCCTCTTGTACATTGATGGCTTCCTCCTCTTTCTCCTCACCATATAATCGAAAGGAAGTTTGAGCCACTGTCTGTTGTTGTCCTGGTCACTTTTTCCCTGATGTGGTACTCAGAATGTATTTCCTCTAATGCAGCAGCAAGGACATCAAACGTGTGCGAGCCTTTGACAGGTCTACAAGCCAATGTGGAGTGCCTCTCCAGTGAGGTGTTGTCTATCCAGTGACAGGTGACACCTAAGAAGCTACGTTAGCAACATAGTTCACAGCACTCAGCTTTTTGATGATTATGCTCTTCTTGTGTTTTGCAGCTTCTTGTATTCTTGTGCATAACGTTTTAATTGTCATTACTGTATGAGGCTGCAAGGTTTCTATCAAAGTATTGAAGGATGGCGTCTCAACCACAGAAAATGGTTGGTTGGCATCACATACAAAATTTAGCATCAGCTTGTCAAGCGTTGCTTGTGTTTGTGTTACCCGCCCTGGGGCAGCAAAGGCTGTGATTTTTGCATTTTTCACAAGAGTATCACTGGAAGAGGAGGACTTACGCTTTCTGTGGTTCTCTAGTAAGTCTGTGTACTTTGCCAGTTTGTTGGGGTGAATCCTCTGTGGACTCAAAAAAAATATGTGAGGCTACAGGGAGATCAAGACATTAAAATAGACTTATTATCACATCAAATGTGGATATATATATATATATATATATATATATATATATATATAGAAAATGTTTAAAACATATGTAACCTAAAAGACAAACATTCGCCTATCCACAGCAAAAAAAAACGAATTTAGGAAACTTACCGCTACATGTTTCCTCAAGTTAGATGTTGAGTTCTTGAATGCTGAAATGTCCGTTTGTTTTGGTAGACACAGAAGACACCGCATAATGTAGCTGTTCTTTCGCACTTTTACTAAGGTAAACATGCTTTCAATATGAGGCCAGGGGTGCGGGTGTTCCTCCTCGTCTGTGTCTGCATTGCCGACGGCTAATTCTGACATTTTTGTGTTGCTATGACTGTAAAGCCAACCCGTCCCGCCGCTGAGATTGAGTATGGTAAAGTGACGAGACTGCACAACTACGTTTGATTGGTGAAACACAGTCACGTGGTAGAGCCTTAGCGGAAGTCTCTCTCTCTCTGTCAAAATAAAACATTAAAATAAGGCATATGCGGGGGGATAAAGACAATGACGCATAGAATACCAAAGAGGTAAAAAGAAAAGTAACGACCTCATTGTAGCCTAATGTAGCGGAGTAAGAGTACAGTTTCTTCTTCACAAATCTACTCAAGTAAAAGTAAAAAGTATAGTGATTTAAAACTACTCCTAGAAGTATAATTTTTTCAAAAACTTACTCAAGTAAATGTAACGGAGTAAATGTAACTCGTTACTACCCACCTCTGCTCCTACTCCTCAGAAAACTAAACTTATCTCTGGTTCTCTTGCTATGTTTGTTAGTGTGTGCATCAAAATGGCAGAGGCCATGGATCAGTTGTCCGATCAGTCTGGATCTACTGAAGGATCCAGTGACTATTCCCTGTGGACACAGGTACTGTATGGGCTGTATTAATGGCTGCTTGGATCAGGAAGATGACAGGGGTCTACAGCTGCCCCCAGTGCAGACCTTTATCCCAAGGCCTGTTCTAAACAGAAACATTATGCTTTCTGAAGTGGTGGAGAAACTGAAGAAGAGTCTAAGCTGCTCCCCCTGCTCTGTCCTTTGCTGGACCTGGAGATTTGGAGTGTGATTTCTGCGCTGGGAGAAAACTCAAAGCCATGATGTCCTGCCTGGTGTGTCTGGCCTCTTACTGTGAGACTCACCTCCAGCCTCACAATGAAGTAGCTCCATTAAATAAGCTCAAGCTAGTCAAAGCCTCCACACAACTACAGGAGAATATCTGCTCTCATCATGACAAACTACTGGAGGTGTACTGCCATACTGATCAGCAGTGTATCTGTTATCTTTGTATGATGGATGAACATTAAAGCCATGAGACAGTATCAGCTGCAGCAGAAAGAACTGAGAAACAGGTAAAGATGGGAACTCCACAGTTAGATGTAATATGCCTCAATAACTATGAGGAAGTGTTTTAGTCTAAGATGATATAACTGAAAGAGAGAAAAAATCTGGCAATGCCCAGAAATGTCAAAGTACACACACAACCAATCAAATCAAATCAAATGTTATTTGTCACATGCACCAAATACAACCTTACCGTGAAATGCTTACATACAAGCCCTTAACCAACAATGCAGTTTTAAGAAAATAAAAAAGTAACACAAAAAAATAACAATAACGAGGCTATATACAGTGGGGAAAAAAATGTATTTAGTCAGCCACCAATTGTGCAAGTTCTCCCACTTAAAAAGATGAGAGAGGCCTGTACACGTCAACTATGACAGACAAATTGAGAATTTTTTTCTCCAGAAAATCACATTGTAGGATTTCTTATGAATTTATTTGCAAATTATGGTGGAAAATAAGTATTTGGTCACCTACAAACAAGCAAGATTTCTGGCTCTCACAGACCTGTAACTTCTTCTTTAACAGGCTCCTCTGACCTCCACTCGTTACCTGTATTAATGGCACCTGTTTGAACTTGTTATCAGTATAAAAGACACCTGTCCACAACCTCAAACAGTCACACTCCAAACTCCACTATGGCCAAGACCAAAGAGCTGTCAAAGGACACCAGAAACACAATTGCAGACCTGCACCAGGCTGGGAAGACTGAATCTGCAATAGGTAAGCAGCTTGGTTTGAAGAAATCAACTGTGGGAGCAATTATTAGGAAATGGAAGACATACAAGACCACTGATAATCTCCCTCGATCTGGAGCTTCACGCAAGATCTCACCCCGTGGGGTCAAAATGATCACAAGAACGGTGAGCAAAAATCCCAGAACCACATGGGGGGACCTAGTGAATGACCTGCAGAGAGCTGGGACCAAAGTAACAAAGCCTACCATCAGTAACACACTACGCCACCAGGGACTCAAATCCTGCAGTGCCAGACGTGTCCCCCTGCTTAAGCCAGTACATGTCCAGGCCCGTCTGAAGTTTGCTAGAGTGCATTTGGATGATCCAGAAGAGGATTGGGAGAATGTCATATGGTCAGATGAAACCAAAATATAACTTTTTGGTAAAAACTCGTCGTGTTTGGAGGACAAAGAATGCTGAGTTGCATCCAAAGAACACCATACCTACTGTGAAGCATGGGGGTGGAAACATCATGCTTTGGGGCTGTTTTTCTGCAAAGGGACCAGGACGACTGATCCGTGTAAAGGAAAGAATGAATGGGGCCATGTATCGTGAGATTTTGAGTGAAAACCTCCTTCCATCAGCAAGGGCATTGAAGATGAAACGTGGCTGGGTCTTTCAGCATGACAATGATCCCAAACACACCGCCCGGGCAACGAAGGAGTGGCTTCGTAAGAAGCATTTCAAGGTCCTGGAGTGGCCTAGCCAGTCTCCAGATCTCAACCCCATAGAAAATCATTGGAGGGAGTTGAAAGTCCGTGTTGCCCAGCGACAGCCCCAAAACATCACTGCTCTAGAGGAGATCTGCATGGAGGAATGGGCCAAAATACCAGCAACAGTGTGTGAAAACCTTGTGAAGACTTACAGAAAACGTTTGACCTGTGTCATTGCCAACAAAGGGTATATAACAAAGTATTGAGAAACTTTTGTTATTGACCAAATACTTATTTTCCACCATAATTTGCAAATAAATTCATAAAAAATCCTACAATGTCATTTTTTGGATTTTTTTCCTCATTTTGTCTGACATAGTTGACGTGTACCTATGATGAAAATTACAGGCCTCTCTCATCTTTTTAAGTGGGAGAACTTGCACAATTGGTGGCTGACTATGCATAGATAATAAACAGCGAGTAGCAGCAGTGTAAAAACAAAGGGTGGGGGGGGGGGGGGCGGGGGTGTATCAATGCAAATAGTCCGGGTGGCCATTTTATTAATTGTTCAGCAGCAGTCTTATGGCTTGGGGGTAGAAGCTGTTAAGGAGCCTTTTGGACCTAGACTTGGCGATCCGGTACCACTTGCCGTGTGGTAGCAGAGAGAACAGTCTATGACTTGGCTGACTGGAGTCTTTGACAATTTTTTGGGCCTTCCTCTGACACCGCCTAATCCTGGATGGCAGGAAGCTTGGCCCCAGTGATGCACTGGGCCGTATGCACTACCCTCTGTAGCCTTACAGTCGGATGCCGAGCATTTGCCATTCCAGGCAGTGATGCAACCGGTCAGGATGCTCTCGATGGTGCAGCTATAGAACATTTTGAGGATCTGGGGACCCATGCCAAATCTTTTCAGTCTCCTGAGGGGGAAAAGGCATTGTCGTGCCCTCTTCACGACTGTCTTGGTGTGTTTGGACCATGATAGTTTGTTGGTGATGTGGACACCAAGGAACCTGAAACTCTCTACCCGCTCCACTACAGCCCCATCGATGTGAATGGGGGCTTGTTTGGCCCTCCTTTTCCTGTAGTCCATGATCAGCTCCTTTGTCTTGCACACGTTGAGGGAGAGGTTGTTGTCCTGGCACCACACTGTCAGTCTCTGACCTCCTCCCTATAGGCTGTCTCATTGTTGTCGGTGATCAGGCCTACCACTGTTGTGTCGTCAGCAAACTTAATGATGTTGTTGGAGTCGTGCTTGGCCACGCAGTCGTGGGTGAACAGGGAGTACAGGAGGGGACTAAGCACGCACCCCTGAGGGGCCCCAGTGTTAAGGATCAGCGTGGCAGATGTGTTGTTGCCTACCCTTTCCACCTGGGGGTGGCCCGTCAGGAAGTCCAGGATCCAGTTGCAGAGGGAAGTGTTTAGTCCCAGGGTCCTTAGCTTAGCTCACATCACTGGGCAGCTCGCGGCTAGGTTTGCCTTTGTAGTCCTTAATAATTTGCAAGCCCTGCCACATTCGACGAGCGTCAGAGCCCGTGTAGTAGGATTCAATCTTAGTCCTGTATTGATGCTTTGCCTGTTTGATGGTTTGTCTGAGGGCCTAGCGGCATTTCTTATAAGCGTCCGGATTAGTGTCCCGCTCCTTGAAAGTGGCAGCTCTAGCCTTTAGCTCGGTGTGGATGTTGCCTGTAATCCATTGCTTCTGGTTGGGATATGTACGTACGGTCACTGTGGGAATGACGTCATCATCGATGCACTTATTGATGAAGCCAGGACTGAGGTGGTATACTCCTCAATGCCTTTGGATGAATCCCGGAACATATTCCAGTCTGTGCTAGCAAAACAGTCATCTGACCACTTCCGTATTTGCTTGTAAGCAGGAATCAGGAGGATAGAAATATGGTCAGATTTGCCAAGTGGAGGGCGAGGGAGAGCTTTGTATGCGTCTGTGTGTGGAGTAAAGGTGGTCTAGAGTTTTTTTCCCTCTGGTTGCACTTGACATGCTGGTAGAAATTAGGTAAAACGGATTTAAGTTTGCCTGCATTAAAGTCCCTGGCCACTAGGAGTGCCGCCTCTGGATAAGCATTTTCTTGTTTGCTTATGGCCTTATACAGCTCATTGAGTGCGGTCTTAGTGCCAGCATCGGTTTGTGGTGATAAATAGACAACTTCAAAAAACATAGATGAAAACTCTCTTGGTAGATAGTGTGGTCTACAGCTTATCATGAGGTACTCTACCTCAGGCGAGCAATACCTCAAGACTTCTTTAATATTAGACATTGCGCACCAGCTGTTATTGACAAATAGACACACACCGCCACCCCTCGTCTTACCAGACGTAGCTGTTCTGTCCTGCCGATGCACGGAAATCCCAGCCAACTCGGTGAAACATAAGATATTACCGTTTTTAATGTCCCGGTGGTAGGATAGTCTCAAACGGAGCTGATCCAGTTTATTCTCCAGTGATTGCACGTTGGCCAATAGAACGGATGGTAGAGGCGGGTTACCCACTCGCTGACAAATTCTCACAAGGTACCCGGACCTGCACCCCCTGTATCTCCGTCTTTTCTTCATGCGAATGACATGGATTTGGGCCTGGTCCGGGAGAAACAGTATATCTTTCGCGTCAGACTCATCAAAGAAAAAATCTTCATCCAATTCAAGGTGAGTAATCGCTGTTCTGATATCCAGAAGCTCTTTTTGGTCATAAGAGATGGTAGCAGCAACAATATGTACAAAATAAGTTACAAACAATGCGAAAAAACACACAAAATAGCACAATTGGTTAAGAGCCCGTAAAATGGCAGCCATCCCCTTCGGCGCCATTATTATCTGAACTGTTGTTAGGCTAAACTTAGCTTGTCTTTGAGCAATACATTGATTGTCATCGAGTTTATAATAGGGCACACAATGTTTAACATTTCTCAAAGTCATATTTGTAAATGTATCGATATTATTTATTTATCTGTAGAAAGAGTGGGGGGAGAAACGTCAAAAATCCCAGAAGAGAATTCAGGAGCGTGAGAAGGAGATTCAGGAGCTGAGACAGGCTGTGGATTCTGAAGGTGAGTGTTGGAGCCGATATACAGTGGGGAAAAAAAGTATTTAGTCAGCCACCAATTGTGCAAGTTCTCCCACTTAAAAAGATGAGAGAGGCCTGTAATTTTCATCATAGGTACACGTCAACTATGACAGACAAAATGAGAAAAAAAAATCCAGAAAATCACATTGTAGGATTTTTAATGAATTTATTGGCAAATGATGGTGGAAAATAAGTATTTGGTCAATAACAAAAGTTTCTCAATACTTTGTTATATACCCTTTGTTGGCAATGACACAGGTCAAACGTTTTCTGTAAGTCTTCACAAGGTTTTCACACACTGTTGCTTGTATTTTGGCCCATTCCTCCATGCAGATCTCCTCTAGAGCAGTGATGTTTTGGGGCTGTCGCTGGACAACACAGACTTTCAACTCCCTCCAAAGATTTTCTATGGGGTTGAGATCTGGAGACTGGCTAGGCCACTCCAGGACCTTGA
>NW_028156087.1:0-13219 GCF_964263955.1 Coregonus lavaretus | reverse complement strand
ACACTGACAACTCAATCTGACTCCAGAGCTCTCTGTCTCACTATATAAGGCTTTTCTCTGTTTAAAAACACACTGACAACTCAATCTGACCCAGAGCTCTCTGTCTCACTATATAAGGCTTTTCTCTGTTTAAAACACACTGACAACTCAATCTGACTCCAGAGCTCTCTGTCTCACTATATAAGGCTTTTCTCTGTTTAAAACACACTGACAACTCAATCTGACTCCATAGCTCTCTGTCTCACTATATAAGGCTTTTCTCTGTTTAAAACACACTGACAACTCAATCTGACTCCAGAGCTCTCTGTCTCACTATATAAGGCTTCTCTCTGTTATAAACACACTGACATCTCAATCTGACTCCATAGCTCTCTGTCTCACTATATAAGGCTTTTCTCTGTTAAAAACACACTGACAACTCAATCTGACTCCAGAGCTCTCTGTCTCACTATATAAGGCTTCTCTCTGTTATAAACACACTGACATCTCAATCTGACTCCATAGCTCTCTGTCTCACTATATAAGGCTTTTCTCTGTTAAAAACACACTGACAACTCAATCTGACTCCAGAGCTCTCTGTCTCACTATATAAGGCTTCTCTCTGTTTAAAACACACTGACAACTCAATCTGACTCCAGAGCTCTCTGTCTCACTATATAAGGCTTTTCTCTGTTTAAAAACACACTGACAACTCAATCTGACCCCAGAGCTCTCTGTCTCACTATATAAGGCTTTTCTCTGTTTAAAACACACTGACAACTCAATCTGACTCCAGAGCTCTCTGTCTCACTATATAAGGCTTTTCTCTGTTTAAAACACACTGACAACTCAATCTGACTCCATAGCTCTCTGTCTCACTATATAAGGCTTTTCTCTGTTTAAAACACACTGACAACTCAATCTGACTCCAGAGCTCTCTGTCTCACTATATAAGGCTTTTCTCTGTTATAAACACACTGACAACTCCATCAGACTCCAGAGCTCTCTGTCTCACTATATAAGGCTTTTCTCTATTTAAAACACACTGACAACTCAATCTGACTCCATAGCTCTCTGTCTCACTATATAAGGCTTCTCTCTGTTTAAAACCTTTCCATTTTTCTCCTGTTGTTAATAGTAGTTCTAATTGGCCAGAACCCTGACCCTGGTATAAGTGCTACAGTGAGGGGAAAAAAGTATTTGATCCCCTGCTGATTTTGTACGTTTGCCCACTGAAAAAGACATGATCAGTCTATAATTTTAATGGTAGGTTTATTTGAACAGTGAGAGACAGAATAACAACAACAAAAATCCAGAAAAACGCATGTCAAAAATGTTATAAATTGATTTGCATTTTAATGAGGGAAATAAGTATTTGACCCCTCTGCAAAACATGACTTCGTACTTGGTGGCAAAACCCTTGTTGGCAATCACAGAGGTCAGACGTTTCTTGTAGTTGGCTACCAGCTTTGCACACATCTCAGGAGGGATTTTGTTCCACTCCTCTTTGCAGATCTTCTCCAAGTCATTAAGGTTTCGAGGCTGACGTTTGGCAACTCGAACCTTCAGCTCCCTCCACAGATTTTCTATGGGATTAAGGTCTGGCGACTGGCTAGGCCACTCCAGGACCTTAATGTGCTTCTTCTTGAGCCACTCCTTTGTTGCCTTGGCCGTGTGTTTTGGGTCATTGTCTTGCTGGAATACCCATCCACGACCCATTTTCAATGCCCTGGCTGAGGGAAGGAGGTTCTCACCCAAGATTTGACGGTACATGGCCCCGTCCATCGTCCCTTTGATGCGGTGAAGTTGTCCTGTCCTCTTAGCAGAAAAACACCCCCAAAGCATAATGTTTCCACCTCCATGTTTGACGGTGGGGAAGGTGTTCTTGGGGTCATAGGCAGCATTCCTCCTCCTCCAAACACGGCGAGTTGAGTTGATGCCAAAGAGCTCGATTTTGGTCTCATCTAACCACAACACTTTCACCCAGTTCTCCTCTGAATCATTCAGATGTTCATTGGCAAACTTCAGATGGCCCTGTATATGTGCTTTCAAGGCGCTGCAGGATTTCAGTCCTTCACGGCGTAGTGTGTTACCAATTGTTTTCTTGGTGACTATGGTCCCAGCTGCCTTGAGATCATTGACAAGATCCTCCCGTGTAGTTCTGGGCTGATTCCTCACCGTTCTCATGATCATTGCAACTCCACGAGGTGAGATCTTGCATGGAGCCCCAGGTCGAGGGAGATTGACAGTTCTTTTGTGTTTCTTCTATTTGCGAATAATTGCACCAACTGTTGTCACCTTCTCACCAAGCTGCTTGGCGATGGTCTTGTAGCTCATTCCTGTCTTGTGTAGGTCTACAATCTTGTCCCTGACATCCTTGGAGAGCTCTTTGGTCTTGGCCATGGTGGAGAGTTTGGAATCTGATTGATTGATTGCTTCTGTGGACAGGTGTCTTTTATACAGGTAACAAGCTGAGATTAGGAGCACTCCCTTTAAGAGTGTGCTCCTAATCTCAGCTCGTTACCTGTATAAAAGACACCTGGGAGCCAGAAATCTTTCTGATTGAGAGGGGGTCAAATACTTATTTCCCTCATTAAAATGCAAATCAATTTATAACATTTTTGACATGCGTTTTTCTGGATTTTTTTGTTGTTATTCTGTCTCTCACTGTTCAAATAAACCTACCATTAAACTTATAGACTGATCATTTCTTTGTCAGTGGGCAAACGTACAAAATCAGCAGGGGATCAAATACTTTTTTTCCCTCACTGTATACACCCACATGTCAACATGGGACTCTTTACTAGAATGAAAGGAAACTCCAGCTGGCTCACTGACTGGTGATCTTGATGCTCCACAGATTTACTGGGTTGCGTCCCCAAATGGCACCCTGTACCCTACATGGCGCAGTACGTTTTTACCAGCGCCTCTTGGTCAAAAGCTTTTGTAGGGAACAGGATGCCGTTTGGGACTCGGCCTGGATATTATACCAACGTTCCAGTCTCGAATAAAGACTCAAGAAAGTAGAAAACGCTGAGGGCGAAAGTGTTGAGTGTTCTCAATCCCCTGATGTTTTCCATTGGATGAAGGCTCCGTGATGATAACAACAGAGGTGAGACTTCCGTTCATTTCAGAGCACTATCACTTTGACAGCAGCAGAATTGATTTCAAATGTTATTTGTCTTTGAGAGGAAAGAAAACCTTTTGGTCTCTGTTCTCTGTAACCTCCCGAGTGGTTCGGATCCAGGCTCTGTCGTAGCCGGCCGCGACCGGGAGACCCCATGGGGCGGCGCACAATTGGCCCAGCGTTGTCCAGGGTAGGGGAGGGAATGGCCGGCAGAGGGATGTAGCTCAGTTGGTAGAGCATGGCGTTTTGCAACGCCAGGGTTGTGGGTTCGATTCCCACGGGGGGGGGGGCAGTATGAAAAATAAAAAAGAATGTATGCACTCACTAACTGTAAGTCTGCTCTGGATAAGAGCGTCTGCTAAATGACTAAAATGTAATAAATGTAAAATGTAATGTTCTCCTAGCCTTTCTTTGTGTTCCACTCAGATCCCTGTTGAGTACCACAGACTCCAGTCGGCCCGGGTTTTCATTCCGGCTTTTGTATTAAAGGTCCGGACAGGCCCACCTGCTGCACACGTCTATCCAAATTAGGTATCATATTGTTCAACCTCCTCAATCATCCAACTCTATAATCTCACAGCTCTCAGCAGCCGCCCACTTGAGTCTCCAAATGTACAGCCCGTTTCCATGGCATCTGACATGATTTCAGTTATCAGCCTCTGGATCAAATAGACGTCATGGAGGAGGATGATGAAAGTCATTGACTCAATTCATAGAACAGGGGAAGAAAAAAAAACTCAGACCCGCCCCATTGACTTACATGGAGATTTCCGCTCTAGGAATTCAAAATTCTATGATAAAAAGTAGACTTATCTTTATCTTGAATAATTGAATCTTAAATGAAAGCATGAGGTCGCAGTGACAGATGGTGATCACCATAATCCCACTATAACTACGATCTACCCCCCCCCCCCCCCCCCCCCCAGCTCTATTTTCATACAACTGGGGGTTCCAACAACAAATACATTTTTGAAAACAAATTCAAAGAGGGCCAAAGGGTTAAGCTTGGACTGGCAATGTTATCTGTCTCCTTGTGTTTGTGTGTTTGTTTGCTGTTATTGTAGGGACATTGTGTATTTGTGTTTTGTATTGTAGGGACATTGTGTATTTGTGTTTTGTTTTGTAGGGACATTGTGTATTTGTGTTTTGTATTGTAGGGACATTGTGTATTTGTGTTTTGTATTGTAGGGACATTGTGTATTTGTGTTTTGTATTGTAGGGACATTGTGTATTTGTGTTTTGTATTGTAGGGACATTGTGTATTTGTGTTTTGTATTGTAGGGACATTGTGTATTTGTGTTTTGTATTGTAGGGACATTGTGTATTTGTGTATTGTATTGTAGGGACATTGTGTATTTGTGTTTTGTTTTGTAGGGACATTGTGTATTTGTGTTTTGTATTGTAGGGACATTGTGTATTTGTGTTTTGTATTGTAGGGACATTGTGTATTTGTGTATTGTATTGTAGGGACATTGTGTATTTGTGTTTTGTATTGTAGGGACATTGTGTATTTGTGTTTTGTATTGTAGGGACATTGTGTATTTGTGTTTTGTATTGTAGGGACATTGTGTATTTGTGTTTTGTATTATAGGGACATTGTGTATTTGTGTTTTGTATTGTAGGGACATTGTGTATTTGTGTTTTATTTTGTAGGGACATTGTGTATTTGTGTTTTGTATTGTAGGGACATTGTGTATTTGTGTTTTGTATTGTAGGGACATTGTGTATTTGTGTTTTGTATTGTAGGGACATTGTGTATTTGTGTATTGTATTGTAGGGACATTGTGTATTTGTGTTTTGTATTGTAGGGACATTGTGTATTTGTGTATTGTACTGTAGGGACATTGTGTATTTGTGTATTGTATTGTATGGACATTGTGTATTTGTGTTTTGTATTGTAGGGACATTGTGTATTTGTGTATTGTATTGTAGGGACATTGTGTATTTGTGTATTGTATTGTAGGGACATTGTGTATTTGTGTATTGTATTGTATTACTGTGCATCTTTCTGGTTATTTGGGTATGACACATTCTGTGAATCACTGGGTATCTCAGTATGATCTCTGTTTGTGGCATATTCTCAAAATACTCTAAAACCATAAACAATTAACACTTGGCCCTTGGCTGGCTGATTGTAACAGAGAAGTCACTGCAGGAGGCAAAAGTCTTCGCGGAAATGAGACAACAAAAGGATGACAGAACTATCCTTTAGGGGACAAATGACATCGAAATGCCCCCCGATTTAAAAAAAAAAACGAACAGAATAAATGTATAAAAAACCAACCATCTCATCTCTCCGCAGGCTTCTTAATTCAATCATCTGTACATCTGCTGCATACAGACTCATTGCATCAGAGAGGAAGGAGAGAAATTAGGAAATGATCATTGAGTCTATCTAACTGTCTCTGGACCTCTGTTCTGTATCAAAGTGGAACCGGAGGGGGAAAGCAGCCTTGTCCCGGACAGAATGGCCCATAGGGCAGGAGTCTATCTCCTTGTCCCAGCCAGAATGGCCCATAGGGCAGGAGTCTATCTCCTTGTCCCAGCCAGAATGGCCCATAGGGCAGGAGTCTATCCCCTTGTCCCAACCAGAATGGCCCATAGGGCAGGAGTCTATCTCCTGTTTCTGTAGCGTGCTGTGAGGCAACTTGATGTGCCAGTACACCCCCTAGTCAGGACGCCGGTCTAATGCAGGGCCTGGAGTGGAAGGCAGGGTTAAAGACCTAACTGGATAGAGTGGAAGGCAGGGTTAAAGACCTAACTGGATAGAGTGGAAGGCAGGGTTAAAGACCTAACTGGATAGAGTGGAAGGCAGGGTTAAAGACCTAACTGGATAGAGTGGAAGGCGGGGTTAAAGACCTAACTGGATAGAGTGGAAGGCAGGGTTAAAGACCTAACTGGATAGAGTGGAAGGCAGGGTTAAAGACCTAACTGGATAGAGTGGAAGGCAGGGTTAAAGACCTAACTGGATAGAGTGGAAGGCAGGGTTAAAGACCTAACTGGATAGAGTGGAAGGCGGGGTTAAAGACCTAACTGGATAGAGTGGAAGGCGGGGTTAAAGACCTAACTGGATAGAGTGGAAGGCAGGGTTAAAGACCTAACTGGATAGAGTGGAAGGCAGGGTTAAAGACCTAACTGGATAGAGTGGAAGGCAGGGTTAAAGACCTAACTGGATAGAGTGGAAGGCAGGGTTAAAGACCTAACTGGATAGAGTGGAAGGCAGGGTTAAAGACCTAACTGGATAGAGTGGAAGGCAGGGTTAAAGACCTAACTGGATAGAGTGGAAGGCAGGGTTAAAGACCTAACTGGATAGAGTGGAAGGCAGGGTTAAAGACCTAACTGGATAGAGTGGAAGGCAGGGTTAAAGACCTAACTGGATAGAGTGGAAGGCAGGGTTAAAGACCTAACTGGATAGAGTGGAAGGCAGGGTTAAAGACCTAACTGGATAGAGTGGAAGGCAGGGTTAAAGACCTAACTGGATAGAGTGGAAGGCAGGGTTAAAGACCTAACTGGATAGAGTGGAAGGCAGGGTTAAAGACCTAACTGGATAGAGTGGAAGCAGGGTTAAAGACCTAACTGGATAGAGTGGAAGGCAGGGTTAAAGACCTAACTGGATAGAGTGGAAGGCAGGGTTAAAGACCTAACTGGATAGAGTGGAAGGCGGGGTTAAAGACCTAACTGGATAGAGTGGAAGGCAGGGTTAAAGACCTAACTGGATAGAGTGGAAGGCAGGGTTAAAGACCTAACTGGATAGAGTGGAAGGCGGGGTTAAAGACCTAACTGGATAGAGTGGAAGGCAGGGTTAAAGACCTAACTGGATAGAGTGGAAGGCAGGGTTAAAGACCTAACTGGATAGAGTGGAAGGCAGGGTTAAAGACCTAACTGGATAGAGTGGAAGTGAACAAGAAGGGAGAGGGAGGAGGAGGAGAGAGAAGGGGGAGGGGAGGGGAGGAGGGAAAGGGGGAGGGGAGGAGGGAGGAAGGTGGAGGCTGGTTCTTTCCAGCTCCTTCTGAACCACCAGATGTTAATATTCCCATCGGGCTGATCATGCTGTAGTTGAGCCACAGAGTATTAATGAGCTAGCAGGCTTTCTCTGGTCTCTGGTCTGGTCTCTTCAACCCATCTACCCCTACACCCCTTAGTAAATCACTCAATTTACCCCCCCATGACACCCCTCTTTGAAAATCACCCAAGGCCCCATTCAAACACCCCCTCTCCTATTTCAGTCAAACACCCTCCCCTCTCCCTCTCTTCTTTCAGTTAAACTCCTCCCCCTCTCTTCTTTGTCACTCCATTGTGTCAGGTCAAGCAGCCTCCCAAGCCCTCTCTTCACAGTGCAGTGTGTGTGGGGGGACAGTTTATCTTTAGTCCTAGATCTGTCAGTGTTGTCTTGTCGTGCTCCCGTGGTCATTGTCACGTTGAGGAGTAGTTTTAATAATGGCTATTAGAGTTAAAAAGCTCATTATTAATCTGTCCAACTAGTTGACCCCACACAACTTTCCGTTAAGAACCATAATGAAGTAACCTCTATCTAAACCCCACTAAACACTAATCAGTGTTCTGGATCCTGTATGACATCACAGCTGCAACACAGTGTTCTGGATCCTGTATGACATCACAGCTGCAACACAGTGTTTTGGCTCCTGTATGACATCACAGCTACAACACAGTGTTTTGGCTCCTGTGTGACATCACAGCTACAACACAGTGTTCTGGATCCTGTATGACATCATCACCGTCAGACTTTATTATAATGTGTCCTTATGCTAACCCTATCATTTAACAGTGTACACTCCTTTGAGATGTGCATCTTTCTATGGTTCAGTTCCTCTCGCGTGATCGAACACAGATATAGCACAGATATGTCAAAAGATATCCATTGCTTTGTACTCTGAATAGCTAACAATGGCCTCCCTGTCAAGAAGACCAGATGCATCCAGACAGACAAGCTGCAGATGAACAATGCCTTGTAAAAACAGAAGTGGGTCAAGCTGGCCTTGTGGCTAGAGAGAGAGAGAGAGAGGGGGATTGTGGGGATGTTGATGGTCTAAAGGGGTACAGTAGCGCTGTGGCTCTATACAGACACGTAGCAGGAGATCTTTGAAGCTACAGGGATCAAATCAAACTTGATTTATACAGCACATGACTTACAACAAATGGATTTTAAGGTGCTTAACAAATAAAATGATAAAATGTGAGAACGATCAAAACGAAACGTTTCTATGCATAGACATAAAGAGAGATAAATTAAAACAGTAAAATAAATACAAATTAAACAATGGTGAAATAATTGCTGATATGAGAGACTAACGCAGCGGGATTTGAATAAAATAAAATAAAATATAGAAAGAGATAAATAAATAAAGTAGATGAAATGTCTGGGACAACTAAAAGCACCCTGAGTAAAAGCTCTACTGAAAAGGTATGTCTTAAGACCTTTCTTCAAAATGTCACATCCAACAGTTTCTGAGGCTCTGCTCTGGTCTGGAGGGAGGTTTACATCAAATCGTTTCTGAGGCTCTGCTCTGGTCTGGAGGGAGGTTGACAATCCAATAGTTTCTGAGGCTCTGCTCTGGTCTGGAGGGAGGTTTACAATCCAATCGTTTCTGAGGCTCTGCTCTGGTCTGGAGGGAGGGAGGGAGGGAGGGAGGGAGGCTCACATCCAACATATAGCAGATAAACTGTACTGTAGCAGTGCTGAACTAAATACACTCAAGATAAAAATAAAAAATAAAGAAGTTGCTTAACACAAGAGAAATGCAGCCTGATAAATGACGTATATCAGTTATTGATCCTTAGGATTGTGTCCCAAATGGCACCCTTTTCCCTACATAGTGTGTAGATATAGCAGTGGTGAACTAAGAAACATCAAAGAAGTCTAAACGGAGTTGTGTGCTCCTTTCTATGTCGAGGGTTGGCTTCTGTGTTACAGTATGTTGAGTTATAAAGGGCAACATCCAGGGTTATTATAGATCATTGATCGTTTTAAGATACATTAAGTTCTGGTTAGAGACAGCTATTGCCATCAGCACAAATGGTTACGTTAATGTTACAGAGAGAGAGAGAGAGACAAATCTCCCATGATTCCGTTGTCTTCTTTCTAAACATGAGATCCAGAGAGAGAGAGAGAGAGAGAGAGAGAGAGAGAGAGAGAGAGAGAGAGAGAGAGAGAGAGAGAGAGAGAGAGAGAGAGAGAGAGAGAGAGAGAGAGAGAGAGAGAGAGAGAGAGAGAGAGAGAGAGAGAGAGAGAGAGAGAGAGAGAGAGAGAGAGAGAGAGAGAGAGAGAGAGAGAGAGAGAGAGAGAGAGAGAGAGAGAGAGAGAGAGACAGAGAGAGACAGAGAGAGAGAGAGAGAGAGAGAGGAGGGTGGGAATACATTAAATGAGTAACCTAATCCACTGGGGGGATGAAAAGATGCTGGATTGGATTATATTCTCTTGCATCACAGCTCTGAAAGACCCTGTTAGATCAAAGACAGAGATTTTTAGCCGGAGAATAATATTGAACTGCATTATTGAAGAGGAAAGAGAGAGAGAGAGGAGAGGAGAGGAGGAGAGAGAAGAGAGGAGGATAGAGGAGAGAGAGAGAAGAGAGAGAGAAGAGAGAAAGGAGGGCTGAACGGAGGGGTATTTGGTATCATAACCAGGAAACAGTAGTCAGGTCCATTCACTGGGCTGGCCGGGGAACCTGAGACCAACCCTCTCTTTGTGCCTGCATCTGTCTGAATTCAAGGCATAGGCGTTACAATACAGCCAATCTGGAAATGGGATCGGGTCATGACGGATAGTAATTACTAGCTGTCTACGACATTAATCATTTAATGTAATTTCAGAACGACTGACTTTCCAGCAGAGAGAGAGGGGAAAAATGAGAGAGAGAGAGAGAGAGAGAGAGAGAGAGAGAGAGAGAGAGAGAGAGAGAATGGGGATAGGGGCCAGGAGATAGGAGATAGTGGACAGGAGAAATTAGAAATGAGATAGAAGATAGGGGATAGGAGATAGGGGATAAGGTATAGGAGATAGGGGATAAGGTATAGGAGATAGGAGATAGGGAATAGGAGATAGGAGATAGGATATAGGATATAGGAGATAGGGGATAGGAGATAGGGGGTAGTAGATAGGGGATAGAAGATAGGGGATAGGAGATAGGGGATAGGGGATAGGAGATAGGGGATAGGGGATAGGAGATAGGGAATAGGAAGTAGGGGATAGGAGATAGGGGATAGGAGATAGGGGACAGGAGATGTGAGATAGGGGATAGGAGATAGGGAATAGGAAATAGGGGATAGGAAATAGGGGATAGGAAATAGGGGATAGGAGTATCGGGGATAGGATATAGGAGATAGGAGATAGGAGATAGGGGATAGGAAACACAGGACAGGAGTTAGGGGATAGGATATAGGGGATAGGAGACACGGACAGGAGATAGGAGATAGGAGATAGGAGACACGGGACAGGAGATAGGGGATAGGATATAGGGGATAGGAGATAGGAGATAGGGGATAGGAGATAGGAGATAGGGGATAGGAGATAGGAGATAGGAGATAGGAGATAGGAGATAGGAGACACGGGACAGGAGATAGGGGATAGGAGATAGGGGATGACTGTACAAACATATGCCCTGAAACATGGGCTCAATCCCAATGGCAGCCTGGTTTGAAACATGGGCTCAATCCCAATGGCAGCCTGGTTTGAAACATGGGCTCAATCCCAATGGCAGCCTGGTTTGAAACATGGGCTCAATCCCAATGGCAGCCTGGTTTGAAACATGGGCTCAATCCCAATGGCAGCCTGGTTTGAAACATGGGCTCAATCCCAATGGCAGCCTGGTTTGAAACATGGGCTCAATCCCAATGGCAGCCTGGTTTGAAACATGGGCTCAATCCCAATGGCAGCCTGGTTTGAAACATGGGCTCAATCCCAATGGCAGCCTGGTTTGAAACATGGGCTCAATCCCAATGGCAGCCTGGTTTGAAACATGGGCTCAATCCCAATGGCAGCCTGGTTTGAAACATGGGCTCAATCCCAATGGCAGCCTGGTTTGAAACATGGGCTCAATCCCAATGGCAGCCTGGTTTGAAACATGGGCTCAATCCCAATGGCAGCCTGGTTTGAAACATGGGCTCAATCCCAATGGCAGCCTGGTTTGAAACATGGGCTCAATCCCAATGGCAGCCTGGTTTGAAACATGGGCTCAATCCCAATGGCAGCCTGGTTTGAAACATGGGCTCAATCCCAATGGCAGCCTGGTTTGCTCAGGAGTCCCCAAAACATTAAACAACACAAATTACAATTCAGAAAAATTGCGATTTTCATAAATTAACTACGACAACAAAAGCATAATTGTTTGTCTCTGCATTTACCAACATATTCCTCTTAACTTCACTTTTTGTGCAATATTCATTATGACATTATAATAACTTACACTTGCTTCCATCCGAGTGTTTTTGTCAGCCATCTCTCCTAAACTTTAGAGTCTTGGGTCTCAGAGCTTCATGGGAGATTTGGGAACCACTCGATACGAAGAGGGCTGAAAAGACGCCAAGCCTCCCTCAAAGTTGAATTGGAACACCCCTTCCGACTCGATGCGGTACGTGGGATCGTACAACACGGAGGGGTGGGGAAGGGGTGTTGGGACTGAGCCCTGGTCTGACTGAAAGAGAGAGGAGACATCAGTAACATATCATGCTCTCTAAACTGAACACCGATAGCTTTGACACCGTCTCCTGTCTCTGTCTGTGTCCCAAATTGCACCCTTTAGTGCACTCCTTTGGACCAGAGCCCTGTAGGTCCCGTGGACTGTGAAGATAATAAGGTGTCATTTGGGACGCGGTCTATCTCTTGTCCATTGCCTAGTGCAGCGTGGGTAATCCCCTGCTCGTGTTTGAGAGAGAGAGAGGACACTTCCACAATAGGGCTTAGGGTCAGATTCATTTCCCCTTTAGGCTCAGTTAGTTAGGTGAGTGTTAAGTTAGGGTTAGGTTAGGGTTAGATTAGGGTTAGATTAGGGTTAGGTTAGGGTTAGATTAGGGTTAGGTTAGGGTAAGGTTAGGGATAGGTTAGGGTTAGGTTAGGGTTAGATTAGGGTTAGATTAGGGTTAGTTTAGGGTAAGGTTAGGGTTTGGTTAGGGTTAGATTAGGGTTAGGTTAGAGTTAGATTAGGGTTAGGTTAGGGTTAGATTAGGGTTAGGTTAGGGTTAGGTCCAGAGGGTAGCACAGGGCCAAGGTCAAACAGGTCAAATAGGGGGTGCTTATATTTGTCCTGTTTCACACATCTTCAAGTGTGTATCCTGTACAGTGTGTATCCTCTACAGTGTGTGTCCTCTACAGTGTGTGTCCTCTACAGTGTGTATCCTCTACAGTGTGTATCCTCTACAGTGTGTGTCCTCTACAGTGTGTATCCTCTACAGTGTGTATCCTGTACAGTGTGTATCCTCTACAGTGTGTATCCTCTACAGTGTGTATCCTCTACAGTGTGTATCCTCTACAGTGTGTATCCTCTACTGTGTGTATCCTCTACAGTGTGTGTCCTCTACAGTGTGTATCCTCTACAGTGTGTATCCTGTACAGTGTGTATCCTCTACAGTGTGTATCCTCTACAGTGTGTATCCTCTACAGTGTGTATCCTGTACAGTGTGTATCCTCTACAGTGTGTATCCTGTACAGTGTGTATCCTCTACAGTGTGTATCCTGTACAGTGTGTATCCTGTACAGTGTGTATCCTCTACAGTGTGTATCCTATACAGTGTGTATCCTGTACAGTGTGTATCCTCTACAGTGTGTATCCTCTACAGTGTGTATCCTGTACAGTGTGTATCCTCTACAGTGTGTATCCTCTACAGTGTGTATCCTCTACAGTGTGTATCCTGTACAGTGTGTATCCTGTACAGTGTGTATCCTCTACAGTGTGTATCCTGTACAGTGTGTATCCTCTACAGTGTGTATCCTCTACAGTGTGTATCCTGTACAGTGTGTATCCTCTACAGTGTGTATCCTGTACAGTGTGTATCCTCTACAGTGTGTATCCTCTACAGTGTGTATCCTGTACAGTGTGTATCCTCTACAGTGTGTATCCTCTACAGTGTGTATCCTGTACAGTGTGTATCCTCTACAGT
>NW_028156088.1:10000-74459 GCF_964263955.1 Coregonus lavaretus | reverse complement strand
TCACCATCTCTCTCTCTCTCTCTCTCTCTCTCTCTCTCTCCTCTCTCTCTCTCTCTCTCTCTCTCTCTCCTCTCTCTTCTCTCTCACACCACCTCTCTCTCTCTCTCTCTCTCTATATATATATATATCTCTCTTTCACCATCTCTCTCTCTCTCTCTCTCTCTCTCTCTCTCTCTCTTCTCTCTCTCTCTCTCTCTCTCTCTCTCTCTCTCTCTCTCACCACCTCTCTCTCACCACCTCTCCTTTTACCTTCTCATCCTATTGCTATCATTGCTCTTTTTTCTTTCTCCCCCTCTTCTCTCCCTCTATCTCGTCTGTGTTCACGGGTCCCTTGTCATCCTTTTCTTTGACAGTCCCTTTCACCTCTCCAGGAGGAGAATGACTTGTGAGCACAAATACCTGACTGTGGAGCACTTATCATTAGGAGGGGAGGATGAGCCTGAGAGACGACGGCTTTTCTTCATCTGTCCCTCTCTCATCCTCCTTCCCTCTCTTCCTCCCTCGCCCCATCCCTCTCTTCCATCGGACACTATTCCATTAGGTCATGTGTAGATTAGAGTTAGATTATATTTAGCTAGTTTTCAACACCGCCAACCTCCTTCACCCTCACCTCCTCCTTGGAGACCAAAAGGGGCATAAGCCTGATCCTTTTTCTCTCTCTCTCTCTCTCTCTCTCTCTCACTCATTCCCATTTCTCTTTTTTTCCCCTCTTCCTCCCTCTCCTCCTCCTCTTCCAAAGAAAATGATCAACACAGTGTACTGGAAGAGAGAACGGGTGAGAGAGAGAGAGAGAGAGAGAGAGAGAGAGAGAGAGAGAGGGTGGGTGGGAGAAAAATATATCTTTCATCCATGAACGCTTTCATCTCTTTTTTCAAACTGAGGGAATTATCAGTGGTGCTACTGATACAACCTCTACTAGGGGAAGAGAGGAGCGAGGGAGGAGTGAGGGGGGGAGGTGGTGGTAATTTAGGTGGCTGTCGATACAGAGATGGAACGCTCTTCTCATCTCAGTATTGGTTGGGGTCCATGTCGGATCGAGAATTGTGATACAATAAAAACAGAATGGCACAGGTACATGATCATTGGCGTAGGTCATAGGTCATAGGTCATAGGTCGGCACTCGGCAGGTCTTCTCTTTTTTTACATGAAAAAATATTGAAGTAACTCAAAAACCAAAAAAACAAGACAAAATAAAAAACATTGCCAAAGAATATTATTAATCCACCCTCCCAAAAATGGAACCAAAACCAAAAAATAAATGACATTTCCCTCTTCTGTGATAGTTACTTGGCTTGACTTCTAATCTTGACTGTTCCAAGTGTTTTTTCATTAAATTTGTGTCAAGACTAATTTCGAGGCAAATGAATACAGATGTCAGGATTCCATCAAATCCCATCGTGGGCCCCATAATGAGATAACAGGCTTTAGTCAAAGCATTAACGCTATTGAAAAAATGAGATTAGTTCAATGGGATGTGGATACGGGTCTGGAACCGTGGAACGAGGGCTTGGCGGGTGGAGAGGCACGGAGGGAGGAGGAGAGAGAGAGAGAGAGAGAGAGAGAGAGAGAGAGAGAGCGAGAGAGAGAGAGAGAGAGACAGAGAGAGAGAGAGAGAGAGAGAGAGAGAGAGAGAGAGAGAGAGAGAGCTCCAGCATCAGACTATGAGACCTGCACACAAATCTATTTCCAACGTCGGTATTAATTATCAAACTGAAGCCGCTGTTGCATATTGATTCATCAGGCGCAACACTTGTATTATCTCCTATTAAGAAGGAAAAAAGCAGAGATTATGGGAGCCTTCAGGGGCGTCTTATGAATTCTGTGAGACTATTAAGCCACGTCATGGACTTTGGAGCAACAAGACAGGGCTCCCTATAGTGTTCTCTAGCTGTTCCTTATGTGGACTAAAATGCATCCTTAAGCTCCAAATTCGATTATTTTGGGTGCCTGTTACAATTACCTTGAAGAATGACATGGCCTTGTATAAACTTGGTATTCACGTATTATTTCTCTCTTTGACAGCGTGTGTGTGTGTGTGTGTGTGTGTGCACGCACGCAAGTCAGTGTGTGTGTGTCTGTATGCACCCATATGTATGTGAACAGAAGCTTAAATGTAGATGCAGTCATTTAAACGGAGCATCCTGCTGTTGTCTAAGTGGGGTTTAGCTTCCCTGTCCCCTCCATTGACCGGCTCTCACCAGCGGAGCTAAACACTCTAATGGTTGTCACCCCCATTGACCTTTGCCCTTATTTGGACATAATAGGAAATTAACCAAGAAGTAAGCCAAGTATCCATGACGGCTCAAGTCTTCGCAGTTGCCTGGTATTGGCCTTTATCTAATGACAAAGACATGAAATAGACCCAAAAGCAGGAAAACAACAAGATACTCATTCAAGTCAGTCCGGAGCAGTGCTCAGTGAATAAGTAATCAAACCATATTGACCTACCACAGTCCAAATGGAAGGAAGGATTCCATTCTCACCTAGCATCATATACAATCATTTTCAAATACAACCAAAAACCAATGTCTGTGGTGTATGCAAAATCCTACGACATCTCAAGTGCCTCGCCCCAAGATTATCTTCAGAATAACCGTGTTAGTCAGTGTGACCAGGGAGAGAGAGAAAGGTGTAGCTATCAGAATAACCATGTTAGTCAGTGTGACCAGTGTAGCTATCATCCATTATGCTACACTACATACCTCCACAGTATAATGAGACCCCCAACAGTCAGACACCCATTTCACACATGGATGGCAGCGGTGATGGGAAACATATGTTGGTATTGATATATAATTATGAGCATTGAGTTCTGCTTCCTGTAAGTCATCTGAAATGACATCATAGAAGGCTGTAAGATGGTGTTGGAGAGAGAGAGAGAGAGAAAGAAAGAGATCTGCTGACTGCACTCAATCATCACCTGATCATGCAGCGAGAACAGAACACACTGCTCACTCACTGTCCGTCTGCAATGTTTGTGTGTTTGTGTGTGTGTGTCTGTGTGTCTGTGTGTCCGTGTGTTTGTGTGTTTGTGTGTGTGTGTCCGTGTGTGTGAGTGTGATAGACACGTTGTCATCAACAGACATTTCTTCATCTTCCTTTCATCACAAAAACATCCTCCTCTTCCTCTTCCTCTTCTTCTCCTCTTGCACATTGGCTTTTTCTGTTTTCTGTTTTTCCAGACTTACAGTACAGTGGTGTACGTGTTCTGTGACTGTGATGATAATGATTATGAAGATAATAGGTACTGTAAGGTATTGGGTTGGGGCATCTACAAGATGACGCTGCAGTGGATAGCTGACGACTTACGGTCCCCTGACCAATTCTGCTATTTTGTGTGTTTTTTTGTACATAATATTTCCCCTATCATTTCCTATGACCGAAAACAGCTTCTGGACATCAGAACAGTGATCACTAACCTCGATGTGGATGAAGATTTCTACTTCAACGAGTCAGCAGCTGTGGATGTAGTGCTCATTCCTGACCAGGCCCTAATCCCCGGGACTCGAAAGAGGAAGAGACGGCGCAAAAGAGGCAAACGAGCTTCCTGACGAGACTACGTTGGTGAGTTAATAAACAGCCTCTACCCTCCGTTCTATTGGTGAACGTACAATCACTAGAGAACAAACTGGATGAGCTCCGTTTGAGACTATCCTATCAATGGGACCTGAAGAAGTGTAATATCCTCTGTTTCTCTGAGTCATGGCTGAACAAGGACATGGATAATATACAGTACCAGTCAAAAGTTTGGACACACCTACTCATTCCAGTGTTTTTCTTGTTTCTTGCTATTTTCTACATTGTAGAATAATAGTGAAGACATCACAACCATAAAATAACACATATGGAATCATGTAGTAACCAAAAAAGTGTTAAACAAATCAAAATATATTTTATATTTGAGATTCTTCAAATAGCCACCCTTTGCCTTGATGACAGCTTTGCACACTCTTGGCATTCTCTCAACCAGCTTCATGAGGTAGTCACCTGGAATGCATTTCAATGAACAGGTGTGCCTTCTTAAAAGTTAATTTGTGGAATTTATTTCCTTCTTAATGCGTTTCAGCCAATCAGTTGTGTTGTGACAAGGTAGGGGGGTATACAGAAGATAGCCCTATTTGGTAAAATACCAAGGCCATTTTATGGCAAGAACAGCTCAAATAAGCAAAGAGAAACTACAGTCCGTCATTACTTGAAGACATGAAGGTCAGTCAATACGGAACATTTCAAGAACTTTTAAAGTTTATTCAAGTGCAGTCGCAAAAACCATCAAGCGCTATGATGAAACTGGCTCTCATGAGGACCACCACAGGAAAGGAAGACCCAGAGTTACCTCTGCTGCAGACGATAAGTTCATTAGAGTTACCAGCCTCAGAAATTGCAGCCCAAATACACTGCTAAAAAAAAAAAGGGAACACTTAAACAACACAATGTAACTCCAAGTCAATCACACTTCTGTGAAATCAAACTGTCCACTTAGGAAGCAACACTGATTGACAATACATTTCACATGCTGTTGTGCAAATGGAATAGACAACAGGTGGAAATTATAGGCAATTAGCAAGACACCCCCAATAAAGAAGTGGTTCTGCAGGTGGTGACCACAGACCACTTCTCAGTTCCTATGCTTCCTGACTGATGTTTTGGTCACTTTTGAATGCTGGCATTGCTTTCACTCTAGTGGTAGCATGAGACTGAGTCTACAACCCACACAAGTGGCTCAGGTAGTGCAGCTCATCCAGGATGGCACATCAATGCGAGCTGTGGCAAGAAGGTTTGATGTGTCTGTCAGCGTAGTGTCCAGAGCATGGAGGCGCTACCAGGAGACAGGCCAGTACATCAGGAGACGTGGAGGAGGCCGTAGGAGGGCAACAACCCAGCAGCAGGACCGCTACCTCCGCCTTTGTGCAAGGAGGAGCAGGAGGAGCACTGCCAGAGCCCTGCAAAATGACCTCCAGCAGGCCACAAATGTGCATGTGTCTGCTCAAACGGTCAGAAACAGACTCCATGAGGGTGGTATGAGGGCCCGACGTCCACATGTGGGGGTTGTGCTTACAGCCCAACACCGTGCAGGACGTTTGGCATTTGCCAGAGAACACCAAGATTGGCAAATTCACCACTGGCGCCCTGTGCTCTTCACAGATGAAAGCAGGTTCACACTGAGCACATGTGACAGACGTGACAGAGTCTGGAGACGCCGTGGAGAACGTTCTGCTGCCTGCAACATCCTCCAGCATGACCGGTTTGGCGGTGGGTCAGTCATGGTGTGGGGTGGCATTTCTTTGGGGGGCCGCACAGCCCTCCATGTGCTCGCCAGAGGTAGCCTGACTGCCATTAGGTACCGAGATGAGATCCTCAGACCCCTTGTGAGACCATATGCTGGTGCGGTTGGCCCTGGGTTCCTCCTAATGCAAGACAATGCTAGACCTCATGTGGCTGGAGTGTGTCAGCAGTTCCTGCAAGAGGAAGGCATTGATGCTATGGACTGGCCCGCCCATTCCCCAGACCTGAATCCAATTGAGCACATCTGGGACATCATGTCTCGCTCCATCCACCAACGCCACGTTGCACCACAGACTGTCCAGGAGTTGGCGGATGCTTTAGTCCAGGTCTGGGAGGAGATCCCTCAGGAGACCATCCGCCACCTCATCAGGAGCATGCCCAGGCGTTGTAGGGAGGTCATACAGGCACGTGGAGGCCACACACACTACTGAGCCTAATTTTGACTTGTTTTAAGGACATTACATCAAAGTTGGATCAGCCTGTAGTGTGGTTTTCCACTTTAATTTTGAGGCTGACTCCAAATCCAGACCTCCATGGGTTGATAAATTTGATTTCCATTGATAATTTTTGTGTGATTTTGTTGTCAGCACATTCAACTATGTAAAGAAAAAAGTATTTAATAAGATTATTTCATTCATTCAGATCTAGGATGTGTTGTTTAAGTGTTCCCTTAATTTTTTTGAGCAGTGTACATGCTTCAAAGAGTTCAAGTAATAGACACATCTCAACATCAACTGTTCAGAGGGAACTGTGTGAATCAGGCCTTCATGGTCGAATTGCTGCAAAGAAACCACTACTAAAGGACACCAATAAGAAGAAGAGACCTGCTTGGGCCAAGAAACATGAATAATGGACATTAGACCAGTGGAAATTTGTCCTTTGGTCTGGAATCCAAATTGGAGATTTTTGGTTCCAACTGCTGTGTCATTGTGAGATGCGGTGTGGGTGAACGGATGATCTCCGCATGTGTATTTCCCACCGTAAAGCATGGAGGAGGAGGTGTTATGGTGTGGGGGTGCTTTGCTGGTGACACTGTCTGTGATTTATTTAGAATTCAAGGCACACTTAACCAGCATGGCTCCCACAGAATTCTGCAGCGATACACCATCCCATCTGGTTTGGGCTTAGTGGGACTATCATTTGTTTTTCAACAGGACAATGACCCAACACACTTCCAGGCTGTGTAAGGGCTATTTTACCAAGTGCTGCATCAGATGACCTGGACTCAACACAATTGAGATGGTTTGGGATGAGTCGGATCGTAGAGTTAAGGAAAAGCAGCCAAGAAGTGCTCAGCATATGTGGGAACTCCTTCAAGACTGTTGGAAAAGCATTCCAGTTGAAGCTGGTTGAGAGAATGCCAAGAGTGTGCAAAGCTGTCATTAAGGCAAAGGGTGGCTATTTGAAGAATCTCAAATATAAAATATATTTGAATTTGTTTATCACTTCTTTGTTTACTACATGATTCCATATGTGTTATTTCATAGTTTTGATGTCTTCACTATTATTCTACAATGTAAAAAATAGTACAAATAAAGAAAAACCCTTGAATGAGTAGGGGTGTCCAAACTTTTGACTTGTATGAAAATGTATGCACTCACTAACTGTAAGTCACTCTGGATAAGAGCGTCTGCTAAATGTAAAATGTAAATGTAAAATGTAGTGTACATCTAGCTGGTTTTTCTATGCATCGTCAGCAGCCGAACAGCAGCTTCGAGTAAGGTTAAGGGGGAGGTGTGTGACTCTTTGATAACAACAGCTGGTGCGCAATCTCTAATGTTATTATTATTATTATTTTTTGTTTGTTTTGGGGTAGATCAGCTTAATATTGCAAATAGATTGTAACTTCCATCAATGTAATTGTCTGCATCACTTCCAATCCCCCATGTTTATATATATATATATATATATATATATATATATATATATATATATATATATATATATATATATATATATATACACATACATATACATATACTCTCCGAGCTGGGCATCTCCGGCGCGGCTCACTCCTGGATTGCGTCCTACCTGACCGGTCGCTCCTACCAAGTGGTGTGGCGAGAAGCTGTCTCCGCACCACGTGCTCTCACCACTGGTGTCCCCCAGGGCTCAGTTCTAGGCCCTCTCCTATTCTCCCTATACACCAAGTCACTTGGCTCTGTCATATCCTCACATGGCCTCTCCTATCATTGCTACGCTGACGATACACAACTAATCTTCTCCTTTCCCCCTTCCAGGGACGGCCTGTTCAATAGGGCGATATGGGCGACGCACTGCCAAACGGGAAAAGGAAGGGATTTTTTTTCTAATCAATTATATCACGGCAACAGTAGTTATCAGTGTTGTAATCTGATCTGACTGCCACTAAATGTCAAATCAGGCTAAAGTCGTGCTTCAAATGGCCCCGCCCGTTTTTGGGCGATTTCAGTCAGGTTGAAAATCGCCCAGAAGTCTCTCATAGCCTGTCATGTAAAATCTATTTTTTTCAAATTTCAAAGCTTTCAATACATTCTCTATGGGTGTCTGTGGGCTTGCACTTACGCGCTTTCGTCATACGTGACGTAACCATGAACGTAACTAAGCAAATAGCGGCTAGCAGCGTCTCTGTTGCGACCTGCAGTGTGTGGCGTTATTTTATGTTTTTAATTTGTACACTTAGTGGCGTTATTTTATGTTTTTAATTTGTACACTTAGTTTACAAACATTCTGCCAACCATGGATTTCCAGTGGTGGGTTTTGGACTGATCTTGTTGATCGTGTACATACCCGCTACGAACGGACTAAATAATGAAAACGTTGCTGGCAGCGGAATCCAATACAGCTGGGAGACTTGGCTGGATGACAGAGTCTCAGACAGAGAAGTGGAGCCGGCCGGCTTCACCCTGGTCGGAGCGGACCTCGATCTGACAGTCACAGGGAAAATCGATCCTGGTAAGAGAGCGACTCTGTACCCCCGAGCCCCGACATTGAACTGCTTTCTGTGTCACTGCGACCTTACTATCTGCCCCGTGAGTTCCCCCAATTGTTTGTTACCGTTGTGTACTGTTGATAATCACAAGTTTACTGGAGAACTGAGACCAAGTAGAGACTTTGGACAGGGTGGATATGGTATAATAAAGGCAGTTTATTCAGAGGTAAAGATATCTGGAATCGCGTGCACGGACTCGTTCGTCAAACTCTTAGGGAGCTATCTGAAGAGAGCCCCGAAAACATTGTGTGCTGACATTTTATACAATAAATGATGTAGGTTGAATCTAGTAGTTCTGATCTTCTGATTGGTCCTGATGAGTTGGGCGAGGTCCCCTCCACTGTTGCATTGGCTCTGAGTCGGGTTCTCTGTCTTCAAATGTTCAGCCTAAAGAGAGGGGATTTTTGTGTGTGTGTGTGTGTGTGTTTAACAGTGATGATGTGTGTGTGTGTGTGTGTTTAACAGTGATGATGTGTGTGTGTGTGTGTGTTATCAGTGATGATGTGTGTGTGTGTGTGTGTGTGTGTCCTCAGAGCAAGAACTCGTGAGTTGGAAGAACTGAGAGACCTATGGCGTGGGTGTTGTCCTTGGCCACCTGCTGACAAGGCTGACAAGATAGGACTCTTTTGTCCATTGTTATAGGATAGGAACAGCATTGATTGAAAACAAACGCCCAACACAAAATGGGTCATGCACAAGATTTTAGTCAGACCAAGCTATAACATTATATATTTACTACGACAGTACATTCAACCAAAAGCTAATATAACAAAGGCATCAGAGATTATTTATAATCTGTCACAGAAACTGGAATCCATCTCCCCAGATCAGTCAATAAATGCTTCTGGTATTGACTTATATGCTGCCCCTGTCTTCATGTTGTTGCTGGACATATCTTTTTTAAAATGTGTGTAGGTCACCTAAATCATCAGAAAAATTGCCCCTCCTGAGAATTTTTTCAGGAGCCGCCACTGCCCCCTTCTGATAACCAGGTGGCGAATCGCATCTCTGCATGTCTGGCAGACATATCAGTATGGATGACGGATCACCACCTCAAGCTGAACCTTGGCAAGACAGAGCTGCTCTTCCTCCCGGGGAAGGACTGCCCGTTCCATGATCTCGCCATCACGGTTGACAACTCCGTTGTGTCCTCCTCCCAGAGTGCGAAGAGCCTTGGCGTGACCCTGGACAACACCCTGTCGTTCTCCGCTAACATCAAGGCGGTGACCCGATCCTGCAGGTTCATGCTCTACAACATTCGGAGAGTACGACCCTGCCTTACACAGGAAGCGGCACAGGTTCTAATCCAGGCACTTGTCATCTCCCGTCTGGATTACTGCAACTCGCTGTTGGCTGGGCTCCCTGCCTGTGCCATTAAACCCCTACAACTCATCCAGAATGCCGCAGCCCGTCTGGTGTTCAACCTTCCCAAGTTCTCTCACGTCACCCCGCTCCTCCGCACACTCCACTGGCTTCCAGTTGAAGCTCGCATCTGTTACAAGACCATGGTGCTTGCCTATGGAGCTGTGAGGGGATCGGCACCTCTGTACCTTCAGGCTCTGATCAGTCCCTACACCCAACCGAGGGCATTGCGTTCATCCACCTCTGGCCTGCTGGCTCCCCTTCCTCTGCGGAAGCATAGTTCCCGCTCAGCCCAGTCAAAACTGTTCGCTGCTCTGGCACCCCAATGGTGGAACAAGCTCCCTCACGACGCCAGGACAGCGGAGTCACTCACCACCTTCCGGAGACATTTGAAACCCCACCTCTTTAAGGAATACCTGGGATAGGATAAAGTAATCCTTCTATTGTAAAGTGGTTATCCCACTGGCTATGGGGTGAATGCACCAATTTGTAAGTCGCTCTGGATAAGAGCGTCTGCTAAATGACGTAAATGTAAATGTAAATGTATACACATACATATACATATACATATACACATATATACATTCATACATACACACATACATACATATACATATATATATATATATACACATACACATACACATACACATACACATACACATACATATCCTTTAAAAAAATATATATATTCCCCTTTATTACTTTCCAACCCCGCCACCCTTTCCCCACTTGGAGTAAACTAGTGAACAACAACGCCTAGGCCTCTACTTCCAGCCCATACCCACTATCTACATTTTATGGACACAGTCAATTTTACAGTAATTATATTTTGTTTATTCTTTCTCCTGAACTTCTTCTACTCTCAACCTCTATGATAATTTTCATGATGTCCATCTGGTTTGCTTCTATATGCCATATCTTTCTAACTGTGCTCCTTCACAAAAGCTCCCAACCTACAACCCATACACTTATTATGGACACAGCGTGCCTACATTATTAGTTATCTTGTTATTGTTTGTTGTTAGTTGTTATTAGTCCCATCCTTCAATTCCATTCAACACCTCCCATCTATCTTTTAACACCATCCATATAGGATTTCTATTTGCCATATATATTTCAACTCTACTGTGATGTCTTACAAAAGTTCTGAACCTTTCTATTCTCATTGTTTCAACAGATTGTGAATTGAAAATAATTTTTTTGCTAATAGTATTATTATGTTATTGATCGATTGACTATGACTTTTCAGATCACCCAGTAGTGCTATCTGCAGGGTTAGCTCCAGGTAAATATTGCAATCCTTTAGCCATTCCTGGACCTGTGTCCAAAAACAAGCTACAAATGGACAGTACCAAAACAAATTATCTAATGATTCTGTCTCTTCGCAGCAAAATCAGCAGAGCTGGGAAGATTGTATCCATTTTACATTTTAGTCATTTAGCAGACGCTCTTATCCAGAGCAACTTACAGTTAGTGAATACATTTTTTTTTTTTTTTCATACTGGCCCCCCGTGGGAATTGAACCCACAACCCTGACGTTGCAAACGCCATGCTCTATCAACTGAGCTACATACCTGCCGGCCATTCCCTCCCCTACCCTGGACGACGCTGGGCCAATTGTGCGCCACCCATGAGTCTCCCGGTCGCGGCCGGCTGCGACAGAGCCTGGATTCGAACCAGGATCTCTAGTGGCACAGCTAGCACTGCGATGCAGTGCCTTAGACCACTGCGCCACTCAGGAGACACTCTATGATATGGTATCCCCCATATAAATAACATTCTATTGGTAGCAAGAATTTTATATAATAATTTAAATTGAAAGATTCTAAGTTTTGAATCCGGTGTCGTTTTGCGTATCAGTTCATAAACACTATGCCATGGGATCGGTACGTCAAAAATCTCTTCCCAACTATTTTGCAATCTATATGGGATGGCTGTCAATCCTTTGGTCCTTAAATGAAACTGATATACCTTTTTATTTATCACAGTTTTCCTTAACCAATTATGTTCTTTAATGCAAGGCCGACAGACAAGTTCCTTACTTTCTCCTCCTTCCACTTTCCTCTTCCATTTTTGCGGTATGGCTACAATTATTTGGTTGTAATTTTGGGTAGAGCAGACATTTCCATATGTTTTTGTTAGCTGCATGTTCGACATAACTCCACCAGTCCTACCGATGATATCATTTACAAAGATTATACCTTTTTTAAACATTTTGTCAAAAAAAAAAGTTTTTTTGTTAATTAGTATATTTGAGTTTAACCACAACATTTGTTGCATTATTTGTTCTGTCGTTTCTGGAGGATTCAATTGAAATTGCAACCAACTTTTATGGCTTGTTTTAGAAATAGTGATATCTGGGAGATGATTTCCTTTTCAAATAACTGAAAGTGAGTGGTTGTAATCTGAATAAAGGGAAAAAGGCCATTCTTGAACATAAAATGGAAAAAAATTTTTTTATATATATTTAAAAACTGTTCACTAGGCGTAGGCAAGACCATAAGCAAATAGGTAAACTGGGATAATACTAAAGAGTTAATCAGGGTGATTTTTCCACAAATTGACAGGCACCCACCTTTCCATGGTAGCAAGATCTTATCTATTTTTGCTAACTTTCTATTATAATTTATTGAAGTGAGATCATTTATGTCCTTTGGGATATGTATTCCGAGTATATCCACATCACCATCAGACCATTTTATTGGTAAACTATATGGCAATGTAAAACTTTCTATTGATCCAATACGTAATATAGTACATTTGTCATAATTTGGTTGTAATCCAGAGAGGTTAGAAAATGTATCTAGATCCTCTATGAGGCTGTGGAGTGATTATAGTTGTGGATTTAAAAGAAAACATGAATCATCAGCGTACAATGACACCTTTGTTTTTAAGCCCTGGATTTCTAATCCCCTGATATTATTGTTGGATCTGATTTTAATAGCTAACATCTCGATGGCCACAATAAATAGATATGCCGATAGTGGACAACCTTGTTTCACTCCTCTTGACAGTTTAACATTTTCTGAGAAATAGCCATTATTTACTATTTTACACCTAGGGTTACTATACATGATTTTGACCCATTTTATAAGAGATTCACCAAAATTGAAATGCTCCAGGCATTTATATACAAACCCCAGTCGTACTTTATCAAATGCCTTTTCGAAGTCTGCTATGAATAGCAGGCCTGGTTTCTCCGAATTTTCCATAATGTTCTATTGTTTCCAATACTTGCCTTATATTATCTCCAATGTATCTTCCTTGTAAAAAAACTTGTCTGATTAGAATGAATAATATCCGACAATACCTTTTTAATTCTATGCGCTATACATTTTGCTAGAATTTTTGCATCACAACACTGAAGTGTAAGGGGCCTCCAATTTTTTTAATGGACTGGATCTTTATATTTTCCACTTGTATCCTGTTTCAGTAATAATGAGATCAGACCTTCATCTTGAGTGTCAGATAATCTACCATTTACATAGGAGTGGTTAAAACAATGTTAATTAAGACTCAAGGTTTTGCTCATCTGAGTTAGAATAGGTCATGATATGTCACGATCGTTATAGGAACCGGACCAAGGCGCAGCGTGATAGGCGTACATCTTTTAATGAGTACTTTACACAAACAACAAAACGATACGTGAAGTCTAAAGGTTCACCAACACAAACCTATACAGAACAAGATCCCACAAATAACTAGTGCCAACAGGCTGCCTAAGTATAGTTCCCAATCAGAGACAACAAGAATCAGCTGCCTCTGATTGGGAACCACTCTGGCCAACATAGAAAACACGAACTAGAACACAACATAGAAAATCACACATAGAAAATCCACACCCTGGCTCAACATATAAGAGTCCCCAGAGCCAGGGTGTGACATGATAAGCTGCAGACCATACTATTTACCAAGAGAGTTTTCCTCTATATTTTTCATAGCTGTCTATTTACCACCACAAACCAATGCTGGCAATAAGACCACACTCGACGAGCTGTATAGGCCCATAAGCAAACAAGAAAATGCACATTCAGAGGCGGTGCTCCTAGTGGTCATTTAAATGCAGGGAAACTGAAATCCGTCTTACCTCATTTTTACCAGCATGTCACCTGTGCAACTAGAGGTGAAAAAACTCTAGATCACCTTTACTCCACACACAAAAACGTATGCAAAGCTCTACCTCACCCTCCATTTGGTAAATCTGACCATAACGCTATCCTCCTGATTCCAGCTTAAAAGCAAAACAGGAAGTACCAGTGATGCGCTCAATACGGAAGTGGTCTGATGAAGCGGATGCTAAGCTACAGAACTGTTTCGCTAGCAGAGACTGGAATTTGTTCCGGGATTCATCAGATAACATTGAGGCGTTTACCACATCAGTCAAGAGCTTCATTAATAAGTGCATCAACGACGTAATTTCCCAACCAGAAGCAATTGATTACAGGCAACATCCGCACTGAGCTATAGGCTAGAGCTGCCGCTTTCAAGGAGCAGGACACTAATTCGGACGCTTATAAGAAATCCCGCTATGACCTCCGCCATCAAACAGTCAACACGTCACTACAGGACTATTACGCCAGCTCTGATGCTCGTCAGATGTGACATGGCTTGCAAACTATCAAGGATTACAAAGAGAAACCCAGCCACTTCCCAAAGACGCGAGCCTACCAGACAAGCTAAAATCCTTCTATGCTCTCTTCGAGGCAAGCAACACTGAACCATGCATGAGAGTACCAGCTGTTCCGGACAAGGCAGACGGATTACCAGGACGTGTAATCAGAGCATGCGCTGACCAGCTGGCAAGTGTCTTCACTGACATTTTCATCCTCTTCCTGACCCAGTCTGTAATCCCTACATGTTTTAAGCAGACCACCCTAGTCCCTGTGCCCAAGAACGCCAGGGTAATCTGTCTAAATGACCATCACCCGTAGCAGTCACAACTGTAGCCATGAAATGCTTTGAAAGGCTGGTCATGGCTCACATCAACACCATCATCCCAGAAACCCTGGACCCACTCTAATTCGCATACCGCCCCAACAGATCCACAGATGACACAATCTCTATTGCACTCCACACTGCCCTCTCCCACCTGGACAAGAGGAACACCTATGTCAGAGTGCTGTTCATTGACTAGAGCTCAGCGTTCAACACCATAGTGCCCTCAAAGCTCATCACTAAGCTCAGGACCCTGGGACTGAACATCTCCCTCTACAACTGGATCCTGGACTTCCTGACGGGCCGCCCCCAGGTGGTGAGGGTAGGCAACAACACATCCGCCAAGCTGACCCTCAAAATGGGGGCCCCTCAAGGGTGCGTGCTTAGTCCCCTCCTGTACTCCCTGTTCACCCACGACTGCGTGGCCGAGCATGACTCCAACACCATCATTAAAGCTGTTGACGACAGGATGGTGGTTGGCCTGATCACCGACAATGATGAGACAGCCTATAGGAAGGAGGTCAGTGACCTGGCAGTGCGGTGCCAGGACAACAACCTCTCCTTCAACATCAGAAAGACAAAGGAGCTGATCGTGGACAACCAGGACCTCTATACCAGGTGGAGGAAGGCCCTAAAAATTGTGAAAGACTCCAGCCACCCAAGTCATAGACTGTTCTCTCTGCTACCGTATGGCAAGCGGTACCAATGCACCAAGTCTGGAACCAACAGGACCCTGAACAGCTTCTACCCGCAAGCTATAAGACTGCTAAATAGTTTGTTAAATAGTTAACCAATAGCTACTCATAATATCTGCATTGACTATTTTTGCACTCTCTTTTGACTCATCACATAAGCTGCTGCTTACTGTCTATTATTTATCCTGTTGCCTAGTTACTTTATCCCTGCCTATATGTACATATCTACCTCAATTACGTCGTACCACTGCACATAGACTCGATACTGGTTGTCACGGTTTCGGCCGAGGCTGCTCCTCCTCCTGGTTCGGGCAGGCTTCGGCGGTCGTCGTCTCCGGAGTACTAGCTGCCACCGATCTATGTTTCATGTTCGTTTGGTTTGGTCTTGATGTTGTACACCTGTGTCTAGTTAGTCCTCGTTAGTGTTCTATTTAGTTCTCGTTGTGTGTGTCTGTGTTTGTGTGTGATTGTTTCGCTGTCGTGTTTGTGCGCTACTGTTGCCTTGTGCATTTCGTATTTTCCTCCTTTGTGTTAGGAGGTTATTTACGCACTGTTTTGTGCGCCTTTTGGTTTTCGCCTGTGTGCGGACTTTCTCGCCTCCGGGCATTTGACTCGTTATTTTGAGTGTGCTTTTTCACTAAAGTCTATTGGACTTATTTTCTGCGTCCTGCATCTGATTCCTGCACCACACCCACCTACAGCACCCACTGACAGAATCACACACCATAATGGAATCAGCAGGATCGGCCGTGACACCTGTGTCGCTCGAGGAGCATATCCATTGGCAAGATGGCCAGATAAGACAACTGGAGACCGCTCTACAGGACGTGATCAACACCCTGCACCGATGGGAAGCCAGCAGGGTACCCACACCTCCACCTACCCTGCCCACCCCATCGGCCGGTCCACCAGTCCCAGGTCCGGAACCCAGGAGGATTCGGCTCTCGCTCCCGAGGGCGTATGACGGAACAGCTGCCGGGTGTCAGGGGTTCCTCCTGCAGGTGGAGCTCTACCTGGCCACTGTACACCCGGTGCCCTCGGGACACGAGAGCGTTTCCGCCCTCATCTCCTGTCTCTCGGGAAAGGCGTTGGAGTGGGCTAACGCTGAGTGGAGGAAGATGGACGCCAACACCATCTCCTACGCCGAGTTCTCCCGCCGCTTCAAGGCCGTGTTTGACCATCCACCTGAGGGCAAAGCGGCGGGGGAGCGGCTAGTCCACTTGAGACAGGGGAGGAGGAGCGCACAGGCGTTTGCTTTAGAGTACCGGACTCTAGCGGCGGATGCAGGGTGGAATGAACGGGCTCTCATCGACCATTTTCGGTGTAGCCTCCGGGAGGACGTTCAACGAGAGTTGGCCTGCAGGGATACCCATCTGACTTTCGACCAGTTGGTTGATATGTCCATCCGTTTAGACACCCTGCTGGCCACCCGTGGACGTCCCGAGGGGGGTCCGTCCATTCCGCCCTCCGGCACCTCCGAGCCGAGCCCTATGGAGCTCGGGGGTGCCGGCGCTAGAGAACGGAGGAGGAGGAGCCCGAGGGGGCCTGTCTCCTGCACCAAGTGCGGTCGTGGAGGGCACACTGCGGCCAGGTGCTGGGGAGGGTTCTCCGGGGGAGAAGACAACAGGCCACGCACTGGGGGGGCCTCCCAGGTGAGTAGACGCCCCACTTACCCAGAGCTTTCTGTTGCGCACTTTTGTATACCTGTTGGTTTTCCACAGGTTGCACCTCATTCCCAGCATAAGGCGCTAAATAGATTCAGGCGCAGCTGGGAATTTTGTTCAGGCGCAGCTGGAAATTTTGTTGATCGAAAGTTTTGTTTAGAGTTAGGGATCCCTCTCCTACCTGTTGACAAACCTTTTCCCGTTCATGCCTTAGATAGCCGCCCGTTGGGGTCGGGGTTGATCAGGGAAGTCACAGCGCCACTTAGGATGTGTGCGCAGGGGGGTCATGAAGAGACTATACAGCTGTATCTGATCGACTCTCCTGCGTACCCAATGGTGCTGGGAATTCCCTGGTTAAGCACCCATAACCCTGCTATTTCGTGGCAACAGAGGGCTCTCGATGGGTGGTCTGTTCAGTGTGAGGGGCGATGTCTGGGTGTTTCCGTGGGGGCGACTTCGGTGGAAAGTCCAAACCAAGTGCCCGCATTGCACATTCCGCCTGAATATGGGGATTTAGCTCTTGTGTTTAGCAAAACTAGGGCGACGCAGTTGCCTCCCCATAGACAGGGGGATTGTGCGATTGATCTCCAGGCAGGAGCAGCGCTCCCACGGAGCCATGTGTATCCTTTGTCTCAAGAGGAGAGAAAAGCTATGGAGACTTACATTGCCGAATCTTTGAGACAGGGATACATTCGGCCTTCCATTTCCCCCGCCTCTTCGAGTTTCTTTTTTGTGAAAAAGAAAGATGGAGGGTTGCGCCCGTGCATTGATTACCGTGGTCTCAATCAGATTACTGTGAAATACAGTTATCCACTCCCTCTGATTGCGACCATGACGGAGTCATTGCATGGGGCGCGGTTTTTCACAAAATTGGATCTCAGGAGCGCGTATAACTTGGTGCGCATTAGGGAGGGCGATGAATGGAAAACAGCGTTTAGTACCACGTCAGGTCATTTCGAATATCTTGTCATGCCATATGGGTTGATGAATGCTCCATCAGTCTTTCAATCCTTCGTAGATGACATTTTCCGGGATATGCAGGGACAAGGGGTGGTCGTGTACATTGATGATATTCTGGTGTACTCGTCTACCCGAGCCGAGCATGTAACCCTGGTGCGACGTGTATTGAGGCTGTTGGAGCACGACCTATATGTCAAGGCAGAGAAATGTCTGTTTTTCCAGGAGTCGGTCTCCTTTTTGGGTTATCGGTTGTCCGCGTCAGGGGTGAGAATGGAGGTGGATCGTGTGTCCGCTGTGCGTAATTGGCAAACTCCAACCACTGTAAAAGAGGTGCAGCAGTTCTTGGGCTTTGCGAATTACTACCGGAGGTTTATCCGGGGTTTTGGACAGGTGGCAGCTCCCATCACGTCCCTTCTGAAAGGGGGTCCGGTGCGCCTGCAGTGGTCAGCTGATGCGGACAGGGCCTTTGGGAGACTGAAGGACCTGTTTACGTCGGCTCCGGTGCTGGCGCATCCGGATCCCACAATTCCCTTTCAGGTTGAGGTGGACGCGTCTGAGGCTGGTATAGGGGCCGTGCTCTCTCAACGGTCCGGCTCGCCACCTAAACTCCGCCCCTGTGCCTTTTACTCCAAAAAGCTCAGCCCGGCGGAGCGTAACTATGACGTTGGGGACAGGGAGCTGTTAGCTGTAGTTCAGGCCCTTAAGGTGTGGAGGCATTGGCTTGAGGGGGCTCAACACCCTTTCCTCATTTTGACTGACCATCGGAACCTGGAGTACATCCGGGCAGCGAGGAGACTGAACCCTCGCCAGGCTCGATGGAGTATGTTTCTCACCAGGTTCGTATTTAAAATCACGTACATCCCTGGGTCCCAGAATGACAAGGCAGATGCACTGTCCCGGCGGTATGACACGGAGGAGAGGTCCGTTGAGCCTACTCCCATACTACTGGAGTCTTGCCTTGTGGCACCGGTGGTGTGGGAGGTCGATGCCGAGATCGAGCGAGCGTTGCGTACCGACCCCAGCCCTCCACAATGTCCTGAGGGTCGGAAGTACGTTCCGCTCGAGATTCAGGATCGACTCATCTACTGGGCTCAAACGTCACCCTCCTCTGGACATCCGGGTATTGGCCGGACAGTGCATTGCCTTAGCACTAAATACTGGTGGCCTACTTTGGCTAGGGATGTGAGGGTTTACGTCTCCTCCTGCTCGGTGTGCGCCCAGTGTAAGGCGCCCCGACATCTGCCCAGGGGTAAGTTACAGCCCCTACCCGTTCCACAACGACCATGGTCCCACCTCTCGGTGGATTTTGTAACAGACCTTCCCCTCTCTCAGGGGAATACCACCATCCTGGTCGTTGTGGACCAGTTCTCTAAGGCCTGTCGTCTTCTCCCTATGTTGGGTCTTCCTACTGCCCTACAGACCGCTGAGGCCCTATTTACCCATGTCTTCCGGCATTACGGGGTCCCCGAGGATATAGTGTCTGATCGAGGCCCCCAGTTTACCTCCCGTGTGTGGAGAGCGTTTATGGAGCGTTTGGGGGTCTCGGTTAGCCTTACCTCGGGGTACCACCCGGAGAGTAACGGGCAGGTAGAACGTGTCAACCAGGATGTGGGTAGGTTTCTGAGGTCGTATTGCCAGGACCGGACTGAGGAGTGGGCGCGTTACATTCCCTGGGCCGAGATGGCCCAGAACTCTCTCCGCCACTCCTCTACTAACCTAATCCCTTTCCAATGTGTATTAGGTTACCAGCCGGTTCTGGCACCGTGGCAGCAGAGCCAGATCGAGGCCCCTGCGGTGGATGATTGGATGAGGCGCTCGGAAGAGACGTGGAACGCTGCCCACGTCCACCTGCAGCGGGCCGTCCTTCGTCACAAGGCGAGCGCTGATCTCCACCGCAGTGAGGGGCCGGTGTACGCACCCGGAGATCGAGTCTGGCTCTCTACCAGAAACCTACCCCTCCGCCTGCCCTGCCGGAAGCTGGGTCGGCGGTTTGTGGGGCCCTTTAAAGTCCTGAGAAGATTGAACGAGGTGTGTTATAGGTTACATCTACCTGTTGAATATAAGAATATTAACCCCTCGTTCCATGTGTCTCTTCTCAGGCCGGTGGTAGCTGGTCCACTCCAGGACAATGAGATAGGAGAGACTCCTCCGCCCCCATTGGACATCGAGGGGGCTCCGGCGTACACCGTTCGGTCCATCTTGGACTCCAGACGCCGGATGGGGGGTCTCCAGTATCTCGTGGAGTGGGAGGGGTAAAGCCCGGAGGAGCGGTGCTGGGTGCCGCGGAGGGACATCCTAGACCCATCTCTCCTGTCGGAGTTCCACCGGGACCATCCCGCGCGCCCTGCTCCGCGTCCTCCTGGTCGTCGCCGGGGTCGGCGCACGGCTGGAGCCGCGCGTCAAGGGGGGGGTACTGTCACGGTTTCGGCCGAGGCTGCTCCTCCTCCTGGTTCGGGCAGGCTTCGGCGGTCGTCGTCTCCGGAGTACTAGCTGCCACCGATCTATGTTTCATGTTCGTTTGGTTTGGTCTTGATGTTGTACACCTGTGTCTAGTTAGTCCTCGTTAGTGTTCTATTTAGTTCTCGTTGTGTGTGTCTGTGTTTGTGTGTGATTGTTTCGCTGTCGTGTTTGTGCGCTACTGTTGCCTTGTGCATTTCGTATTTTCCTCCTTTGTGTTAGGAGGTTATTTACGCACTGTTTTGTGCGCCTTTTGGTTTTCGCCTGTGTGCGGACTTTCTCGCCTCCGGGCATTTGACTCGTTATTTTGAGTGTGCTTTTTCACTAAAGTCTATTGGACTTATTTTCTGCGTCCTGCATCTGATTCCTGCACCACACCCACCTACAGCACCCACTGACACTCGTACCCTGTGTATATAGCCAAGTTATTTTTACTCATTGTCTATTTATTCCTTGTGTTATTATTTGTATATTATTTCTCTTTTTTTCTCTCTGCATTGCTGGGAAGGGCATTTCACTGTTAGTCTACACCTGTTGTTTACGAAGCATGTGACAAATAACATTTGATTTGATTTGATATGACTGGCATTAGTTTGGCCTTTGAAGACAAACAGTGGAGTGTCTCTGTAGCTGTGGAATGAAAAGCGAGACAAGAGAAACAAAACAATAGAGGGAAACCTGAAAGAGATTAATATGTACAGGAGAGAGGAAGAGAGAGACAGATAGTATAGGTGTGGAGAGAGAGCCAGCGAGAGAGAGAGAGAGAAAGATAGAGAGAGAGAGAGAGAGAGAGAGAGAAAGAAAGAGATAGAGATAGAGAAAGATAGAGCGAGAGAGAGAGAGAGAAGGAGAAAGAGAATCGGAAGGTGGAGGCCAGGGGGAGGGGGAGGTTGGTGGTGTTGGGGGTGAGGAGGGGAGGGGAGGGAGGACGAAATGAGACCACATTTTCTTTGGCAATCTCCCTGTTTCTGCTGCAGGTGCTAGGCCATTTCACTAAAGCAGGCCAGACGAGAATGTCATTAGTTCCTAAGCCCCAGGTGAATTTGCCACTGTTCCACATGATTAACCCAGATAATTGTGTGTTGATAGCGAGCATGGTCGATGGAATAAAATTTTCGGGCCCAGATTCCTAAACAAACAGTCAGCAGCGAGCTAGCGAGAGAGCGGTGGCGAGCAGGGGGGAGACGGGAGTCAGAAGGAGCGTGGCACTTGTGATGCTGGCTGCGTTCAGGTACCAAGGTTGACAGAGAGGAGAAGACACTTCCAGAGGCTTCTAGAAGGACTGGGTAGCATTCAGGGTCAGACAAGGAGAGAAAAGGACTAAGAGAAGAGTATCAGAAATCAAATAATATGTTTTTGCATTTGTTGAGACATTTTGTGCTGTACATTCTTGGCAGTGTGATTTTTTTGTGACACTTGTTTTTATTTATTTAGCCTTTATTCAAACCAGGCTGTCCCACTGAGATGTCCAAACCAGGCTGTCCCACTGAGATGTCCAAACCAGGCTGTCCCACTGAGATGTCCAAACCAGGCTGTCCCACTGAGATGTCCAAACCAGGCTGTCCCACTGAGATGTCCAAACCAGGCTGTCCCACTGAGATGTCCAAACCAGGATGTCCCACTGAGATGTCCAAACCAAGCTGTCCCACTGAGATGTCCAACTCTTTTTCTATGGTTCCAACATACACTCGTTAAAAATAAGACTGTGAAAAAAATAATATATATCTTCCCTCTCCGTTATCATATGACAGTGGTGAATAGCTCTGAAAGATACCTTCATTCTTTGGCTTATCCATTTCCTGGTACAAAGCGTTGAGTCTCATTAGCTTCATCTGGAAGGTGAGAAAAATCACTGGGAACTGAGAGACAACCCCAGTCTGCTGAGTAAACGAAGACAGGAAATAAAGTATCAAGGTAACATAAAAATACAGTATCATCACTGACAACACATTATTACAGTAGTATGACTGTATTATTGATGAGCATGGGCCAAGGATACGAACAATCTGGTTTTCATCATACATATAGCCCTTATAATATGGCTCTATATTATATATGTAGTACGTTTCTGCCTTTCTGAACAGTAATGTAATTTCCTGCCGTGCCCTAGGGTTGATGAGAAACACAGTGCCATATACCTCCAGGTTAGAGAGGCTGACTATCCCTCTCCATTCTTCATTCTTCATTCTTCATCCTCCATCCCATTCCCCCTCGCTCCTCTTTCCCTCTCCCCTCTCACACCCCTCTCACCTGGTTTGTCCTGGTTAGTCTCATCTCACAGAGAAACAACATGGCCCTTCACCCCTTTCACATTAAAACAGACGTAAGCTTTGGAACATATTTTTGTGTACCGCTACTTTACAAATTGAATAATGGTCTGGTTAATTAAGACAGAAACTAATGTAGGGAGGTTGGTTGGAGAGGATGGGTGGGCATATACCGCGATGGGTTGGATGGGTTGCGCATCTGTTTGAGTCAGATTGTTGAGTAGGCTAAATTAGCTGCATTAGCTAGCGTAAGTGAAAGTGAAATAAATAAATATACAACGAAATATCTCTCACACTTTCTGTTGCTTCTCCTTCATTCAGGAATACATTAATTTGTTCAAAACTGTTCAACTATTGTCTTTCTCTCTCTTTGAAACAACTACTCACCACATTTTATACACTGCAGTGCTAGCTAGCTGTAGCTTATTAGTTCAGTACTAGATTAATTTTCTGATCCTTTGATTGGATGGACAACATGTCAGTTCATGCTGCAAGAGCTCTGATAGGTTGGAGGATGTCCTCCGGAAGTCGTCATAATTACTGTGTAAGTCTATGGAAGGGGGTGAGAACCATGAGCCTCCTAGGTTTTGTATTGAAGTCAATGCACCCAGAGGAGGACGGAAAATAGCTGCCCTCTGGCTACATCATGGTGGTACCCTACAGAGTGCTGTTGAGGCTACTTTAGACCTTAATTTTAATCAGTTATTTGGTGACGTGAATATATTTAGTATAGTTTTATCTAAAAAGGAAAACTTTTTTTATGTTTCACTATTTACATTTTTATGAAATTCTTTGAGTAGGATGGCCCTCCCCTTCCTCCTCTGAGGAGCTTCCACTGCTTTGTTGTTAGTCCTCTTAACCTTTGTCTTTAGTTCTCCTAACCTGCAATGTAATCTCTCCTAACCTTTGTTGTTATGACGCAACAAGCAGCCTGGTCTCAAAGAAAGATGCATAATCCTAGACATCCTGCAAGATGTATGATATGTTACGTCATCCAATTCGTATGATATTGTATGACCACTATTCCGTTCGTAACGTAACGTAACGTAACGTAACGTAACGTAACATAACATAACATATCATACTAAATGGAGGGATACATCCTAAATAATACGAATTGCCCTGAGGCCAGGTTGGGCCCTTTGTAGAGCCCAAGATGGCACTATGTCAACAAAACAGGAAGAGAACAGAGGCCCTGTTCATTATGGTGCAACGTTACAGTGTGTTCAAACAGAAGGGTGTTGTATGGTATAGAACTCTATATCTGTAACGTTTTTAACAATTCTCCTGACTGAATACAATCCTGGGCTGGATGACAAACTCTAGCATGGGATCCAACATGGATGCTTTTATTAGTCCTTTGAGAGAATATTGGCATCCAAGCCATCTCTGGTTCCAACAGTGTCTCTACGCTACAGTATGTTGTTAGAGACACAACACGAGTTGTTATGCTGTTAACGACAGGTTTAAAACAGATTTAAGAAATCTCGGGTTCGAGCAACAAAACAACAGATGCATTATATGTTAAAACAGGGATCCAACACTTTTTTAATGTTTTTTTTGTAACGATGACTTAAAACAGAGACATACGTTGTTGGGCTGAGACTGGAGAATGCTTGGTCTCAGAGCGCTCTCTCCAAGGCTTTGTGGGGTGAATGTATAAAACAGCATCAAAGACAGGAGCAAACTCTATATCTCCATCTCCTGCTCTATTCTAGCTGCCTCAAAGAAAGTCGGGAGAGAGTCGACAGCCAGCCAATCCCCCTGGTGCATTCTGGGAGTTCAACCTGGCATGAGAAATTAACGGCAGCGCTAAGTGAAAGGGATAATCCCTCCCTCGTTCCACAGAGGAGCGGAACGCGGCGAGTAGAGGAGAGCTAGCTGCATGCCAGCTGGATCCAACCACTGATCCCTGTGTTTTCGGATTCCCTGTTCCAGGTTTATTTATTAAGAGGATAAGCTGCTCTATGTAGCCAGCCCAGAAAGGAGTCTGAAGCAGGGCGGAAGCCGTTCCCACATGCAAGGGGTCGACACTCTCTCAGAGCTCTCACACTGTCCTGCCATTGGCTTCTGGCCCAGGCTAATTCATCTCCATTGACCTGAGCAGGAGCCAGGTGTGTGGTTAATGTGAGGTGGGTACACTGGAGGGCCATCGATAAAACCTACCTGCTTTCTGTATCCCCTTTAAAAGAGGTGACCCAGAAAATCAGCAAGATGTCTCACAGATACCAGATACCCACTTTTGAATCGCCACACAGACAATGGATGCCAATTGCACAAGATGTGTTCTATCATCATTTAAAATACATAAAATAAGTTTCATTATTAATGTGTTTCTGAACCCATTATGGGTTTCTTTACCAACATTGTTCCGCTATAAGGCAATACCATCAAAAGACATGAACACTTGAACAGTCTATCTATCCATGTCTGTTCTTCACCATTACCATCAGCAGGAAATCACTCTTATTACTTTTTTTTTTACCTTACTTTGACAAACTTTTCCAAGACATTTCTCTTTCTTATTCAAAATAGGCTAATCATTCCATAGAAATTGTGTGTAAATAACAAATCATTATGAAAACAGTAATATTTTCCTTGATTTCAAATACATATTCATGGTGTGAAACAAGCCCAAATGAATCCTGCATAATTTCCTTCTGTAGACACAGGGAGAAGCATCTTAGATTTGCTCATACATAAGCAACCATGATCACCAGCCTGAAGCAATGCTCATTTGCATAGTAGTGTAATAACATTATTCTTAATGTTGTATGACAAGTTTGATTCTTCTTTAGTCGTATTTAATTTAGTTTTTTCCGTTTTGACTTGTGTTATGTTTTGACTGTTCTGTGTCTTACAGACCTAAGATACGGCTGCATTGTGAACCTCCAAGCTTATTGGTTTCAGCTTGCAAGGTCCACATGGGACATGCAGGTATGAGAAGAGCTGCATTTTCACTTTTTGTCACTGTCCCCCTGTCCTCCCCATCCCTTCTTTCCCTCTGTTTCCCCTGTCCTCCCATCCCCTCTGTCCCCCTGTCCTCCCCATCCCTTCTTTCCCTCTGTCCCCCTGTCCTCCCCATCCCTTCTTTCCCTCTGTCCCCCTGTCCTCCCCATCCCTTCTTTCCCTCTGTTTCCCCTGTCCTCCCATCCCTTCTTTCCCCCTGTCCTCCACATCCCGTCTTTCCCTCTGTCCCCCCTGTCCTCCCCATCCCTTCTTTCCCTCTGTTTCCCCTGTCCTCCCCATCCCGTCTTTCCCTCTGTCCCCCTGTCCTCCCCATCCCTTCTTTCCCTCTGTTTCCCCTGTCCTCCCATCCCTTATTTCCCCCTGTCCTCCACATCCCGTCTTTCCCTCTGTTTCCCCTGTCCTCCCCATCCCTTCTTTCCCTCTGTCCCCCTGTCCTCCCCATCCCTTCTTTCCCTCTGTCCCCCTGTCCTCCCCATCCCTTCTTTCCCTCTGTTTCCCTGTCCTCCCCATCCCTTCTTTCCCTCGTTTCCCCTGTCCTCCCCATCCCTTCTTTCCCTCTGTTTCCCCTGTCCTCCCCATCCCTTCTTTCCCTCTGTCCCCCTGTCCTCCCCATCCCTTCTTTCCCTCTGTCCCCCTGTCCTCCCCATCCCTTCTTTCCCTCTGTTTCCCCTGTCCTCCCCATCCCTTCTTTCCCTCTGTTTCCCCTGTCCTCCCCATCCCTTCTTTCCCTCTGTTTCCCCTGTCCTCCCCATCCCTTCTTTCCCTCTGTTTCCCCTGTCCTCCCCATCCCTTCTTTCCCTCTGTTTCCCCTGTCCTCCCCATCCCTTCTTTCCCTCTGTTTCCCCTGTCCTCCCCATCCCTTCTTTCCCTCTGTTTCCCCTGTCCTCCCCATCCCTTCTTTCCCTCTGTTTCCCCTGTCCTCCCCATCCCTTCTTTCCCTCTGTTTCCCCTGTCCTCCCCATCCCCTCAGTGCTGAGCAGGCAGCCACTGATGAGTGTCCCAGGCCTAACGAGGGCTTCATTGATTCATTCAAGACAAGGAGAGATAAGAGAACAAACAGGTGGTGAGAGAAAGATGGGGAGAGATAGAGAGAAAGAGAAAGAGAAATGGTGAGAGAGAGAGAGAGAGGAGAGATGAAGAGAGAGAGAGAATCAGAGAGAGAGAGAGAGAGAGAGAGAGAGAGAGAGAGAGAGAGAGAGAGAGAGAGAGAGATGGAGAGATGGAGAGCGAGAGAGACCGTGGGGTGAGACAGGGATGCAGCTTAAGCCCCATCCTCTTCAACATATATATCAACGAATTGGTGAGGGCACTAGAACAGTCTGCAGCACCCGGCCTCACCCTACTAGAATCTGAAGCCAAATGTCTACTATTTGCTGATGATCTGGTGCTTCTGTCCCCAACCAAGGAGGGCCTCGAACAACACCTAGATCTTCTGCACAGATTCTGTCAGACCTGGGCCCTGACAGTAAATCCCAGCAAGACAAAACTAATGGTGTTGCAAAAAAGGTCCAGTTGCCAGGACCACAAATACAAATTCCATCTAGACACCGTTATCCTAGAGCACACAAAAAACTATACATACCTCGGCCTAAACAAGAGTGCCACAGGTAACTTCCACAAAGCTGTGAATGATCTGAGAGACAAGGCAAGAAGGGCCTTCTATGCCATCAAAAGGATCATAAAATTCAACATACCAATTAGGATCTGGCTAAAAATACTTGAATCAATTATAGAACCCCATTGCCCTTTATGGTTGTGAGGTCTTGGATCCGCTCACCAACAAAGGATTCACAAAATGAGACAAACACCAAATTGAGACTCTGCATGCAGAATTCTGCAAACATATCCTCAGTGTACAACGTAAAAAACCAAATAATGCATGCAGAGCAGAATTAGGCCGATACCCGCTAGTTATCAAAATCCAGAAAAGAGCCATTCAATTCTAAAACCACCTAAAAGGAAGCGATTCGCAAACCTGGAGAAGAGTCCCCTAAGCAAGCTGGTCCTGGGGCTCTGTTCACTAACACAAACAGACCCCACAGAGCCCCAGGACAGCAACACAATTAGACCCAACCGAATCATGAGAAAACAAAAGATAATTACTTGACACATTGGAAAGAATTAACAAAGAAACAGAGCAAAATAGAATGCTATTTGGCCCTAAACAGAGAGTACACAGTGGCAGAATACCTGACCACTGTGACTGACCCAAACTTAAGGAAAGCTTTGACTATGTACAGACTCAGTGATTATAGCCTTGCTATTGAGAAAGGCCGCCGTAGGCAGACCTGGCTCTCAAGAGAAGACAGACTATGTGCACACTGCCCACAAAATGAGGTGGAAACTGAGCTGCACCTCCTAACCTCCTGCCAAATGTATGACCATATCAGACACATATTTCCCTCAGATTACACAGACCCACAAAGAATTTGAAAACAAATCCAATTTTGATAAACTTCTATATCTATTGGGTGAAATACCACAGTGTGCCATCACAGCAGCAAGATGTGTGGTCTGTTGCCACAAGAAAAGGGCAACCAGTGAAGAACAAACACCATTGTAAATACAACCCATATTTATTTATTTTCCCTTTTGTACTTTAACTATTTGCACATCGCTATATTTATGTTTATTTATTTTTCCTTTTGTACTATTTACACATCGTTACAACACTGTATATTGACATAATATGACATTTGAAATGTCTTTATTCTTTTTGAACTTTTGTGAGTGTAATATTTACTGTTCATTTTTTTTATTGTTTATTTATTATCAATTTCACTTGCTTTGGCAATGTAAACAACTATGACAGACAAATTGAGAAAAAAAAATCCAGAAAATCACATTGTGGGATTTTTCATGAATTTATTTGCAAATTATGGTGGAAAATAAGTATTTGGTCACCTACAAACAAGCAAGATGTCTGGCTCTCACAGACCTGTAACTTATTCTTTAAGAGGCTCCTCTGTCCTCCACTCGTTACCTGTATTAATGGTACCTGTTTGAACTTGTTATCAGTATAAAAGACACCTGTCCACAACCTCAAACAGTCACACTCCAAACTCCACTATGGCCAAGACCAAAGAGCTGTCAAAGGACACCAGAAACAAAATTGTATACCTGCACCAGGCTGGGAAGACTGAATCTGCAATAGGTAAGCAGCTTGGTTTGAAGAAATCAACTGTGGGAGCAATTATTAGGAAATGGAAGACATACAAGACCACTGATAATCTCCCTCGATCTGGGGCTCCACGCAAGATCTCACCCCGTGGGGTCAAAATGATCACAAGAACGGTGAGCAAAAATCCCAGAACCACACGGGGGGACCTAGTGAATGACCTGCAGAGAGCTGGGACCAAAGTAACAAAGCCTACCATCAGTAACACACTACGCCGCCAGGGACTCAAATCCTGCAGTGCCAGATGTGTCCCCCTGCTTAAGCCAGTACATGTCCAGGCCCGTCTGAAGTTTGCTAGAGTGCATTTGGATGATCCAGAAGAGGGTTGGGAGAATGTCATATGGTCAGATGAAACCAAAATATAACTTTTTGGTAAAAACTCAACTCGTCGTGTTTGGAGGACAAAGAATGCTGAGTTGCATCCAAAGAACACCATACCTACTGTGAAGCATGGGGGTGGAAACATCATGCTTTGGGGCTGTTTGTCTGCAAAGGGACCAGGACGACTGATCCGTGTAAAGGAAAGAATCAGTGGGGCCATGTATCGTGAGATTTTGAGTGAAAACCTCCTTCCATCAGCAAAGGCATTGAAGATGAAACGTGGCTGGGTCTTTCAGCATGACAATGATCCCAAACACACCGCCCGGGCAACGAAGGAGTCGCTTCGTAAGAAGCATTTCATGGTCTTGGAGTGGCCTAGCCAGTCTCCAGATCTCAACCCCATAGAAAATCTTTGGAGGGAGTTGAAAGTCTGTGTTGCCCAGCGACAGCCCCAAAACATCACTGCTCTAGAGGAGATCTGCATGGAGGAATGGGCCAAAATACCAGCAACAGTGTGTGAAAACCTTGTGAAGACTTACAGAAAACGTTTGACCTGTGTCATTGCCAACAAAGAGTATATAACAAAGTACTGAGAAACTTTTGTTATTGACCAAATACTTATTTTCCACCATAATTTGCAAATAAATTAATTAAAAATCCTACAATGTGATTTTCTGGAAAAAAATGTTATCATTTTGTCTGTCATAGTTGACGTGTACCTATGATGAAAATTACAGGCCTCTCTCATCTTTTTAAGTGGAAGAACTTGCACAATTGGTGGCTGACTAAATACTTTTTTCCCCACTGTATGTTTCCCATGCCAATAAAGCCCTTAAATTGAATTGAATTGAGAGAGAGAGAGAGAGAGAGAGAGAGAGAGAGAGAGAGAGAGAGAGAGAGAGAGAGAGAGAGAGAGAGAGAGAGAGAGAGAGAGAGAGAGAGAGAGAGAGAGAGAGAGGGGAGAGAGAAGAGAGAGAGAGAGAGCGAGAGAGAGAGAGAAGGAGAGATAGAGTCAGTGAGAGAGGAATCCAGATGCAGTCCTCTCTCCTCTCTTCTCTTCTCTTCTCTCTTCTCTCCTCTCCTCTCCTCTCCTCTCTCTCCTCTGTCCTCTCTCTCCTCTCTCTTCTCTCTCTTCTCTCTCTTCTCTCTCCTCTCTCCTCTATCCTCTATCCTCTCTCCTCTCCTCTCTCTCCTCTTTTCTCTCTCCTCTCTCCTCTCTCTCCTCTCTCCTCCATCTTCTATCCTCTCCCCTCTGTCTTCTCTCCTCTCTCTCTCTCTCTCTCTCTCTCTCTCTCTCTCTCTCCTCTCCTCTCCTCTCCTCTCCTCTCCTCTCCTCTCCTCTCCTCTCCTCTCCTCTCCTCTCCTCTCCTCTCCTCTCCTCTCCTCTCCTCTCCTCTCCTCTCCTCTGTCTTCTCTCCTCTCTCCTCTGTCTTCTCTCCTCTCTCTTCTCTCTCATCTCCTCTCTCCTCTGTCTTCTCTCCTCTGTCTTCTCTCATCTCTCTCCTCTCCCCTCTCTCTTCTCTCTTCTCTGTCTTCTCTCCTCTTTCCTTTGTCTTCTATCCTCTCTCCTCTCCTCTCTCCTCTGTCTTCTCTCCTCTCTCATCTCTCCTCTCTCCTCTGTCTTCTCTCTCCTCTCTCCTCTGTCTTCTCTCCTCTCCTCTCTCCTCTGTCTTCTCTCCTCTCCTCTCTCCTCTGTCTTTTCTCCTCTATGGTTATATACTGAAGGTCTCTGTTCGTTCCACCTGCAAATCGCCTCAGAAACAGAACAGGATTAAACACACATTATCAAGTAAATGTCAACCACGGCCAAATACAGAGAGTGGTACTATTAAGAATCAGTCCGCATGCATGGGTGAACAATGATTAGCTGCTACCTTATCCTCCTGGAGCTGTACACTGTGTAACGCCAAAATACAGTATGGTGCTAATTTAACATTACCTGTGTGAACAGTCACACTCTTGAACAGTACCTCACCAGCAGTGGCAGTCGGTGCCGTTTAAGATTAGGGAGGACTATATTTTTTTAACGAGCATGGCCTTATTTCTATTACAGCATATTGGATGATTGTCATTCATATTCCATTCACCCAGCTCAATGTAACATTGATAGGTTTAGGCTACTACATGACACTCGATATTTGCCCTATACCCATCATGAGCTTGCTACAACCTAGCCTACAAATCATAGTTTATAACGTAGGTGCACAGGTCGAGAGAAAATTGGTGTAATCAAGGTGACAAACAGTGAAATATTCAGCTGTCCTCTGGCTACACCATGGTGCTACCCCACAGAATGCAGTTGAGGCTACTGTAGACCTTCATTGCTGAACAGTGTGTTTTAATCAATTATTTGGTGACGTGGATATATTTACTATAGTTTTATCTAAAAAGGATACACTTTTTTAATGTTTCACTATTTTTATTAAATTCACTGGGTAGGATGGTCATCCCCTTCCTCCTCTAGGAGCCTCCACTGATCACCAGAAAATAATTCCTCTGATAAACACACGGTTGATTTGCCTTAGCATCTGCTGTCTTACCAAGCACCTGAGAAATACAGTTAAGGAGGTGCACGCGTACAGCACAGTACAGCTCTTCCCTGATCCAACATCTGGGGGAGCAGATTACATGTCTTACACATCTCTGAGGAATAATACCATCTCTGTTCTGGTGGGATGATTGAGAGCATTAAGCCACAGAACAGAGCAGTACAGGACAGTTTGTCTAAGCACATACATTAGGATCTACTAAAGACATTCAGACAGAGTAAAATGGGGGTTTTCAATCAAATGTGTCCACCATTTTTCTCCAAAAGTGACTGATTATCTCTCAAAGAAGATTCTTTATTTCTTACTGTACACCTTGGTTGGTCCGTGAGTCACTGTGACAAAATATACTTTTCATTCCGAAGACAATGTGTCCTTCAGGCACCCTAAGTGATGGCTTCACCAGGCAACCACTCAGAGGGGGGGTTGAGGGGGTTGTGAGGGGGTTTCCTGGGACAAAGGCCAATTCTCCTTAGTGTCAGCGATAAAAATCCATCTGATTGAAATTGCGGGTGATTATGATACGAGGAGAGAGATAGAGGGAGGAGAGTCGCTGAGGTGCTCTTTTTCATTCTCCTGTTCTACGCTTCGCCTGATGAAAGCTAATTACGGCGTGTAGCGAGGAGAAGAGGAGAGGCCGCTGTGTTGGCGGAGGAGAGAAAACAGGGGAAAGAAAAGGAGAAAGGGAGAGCAGGGCTAATTGGGGTGTGTGATTACACAGACTGCTGTTGGGAGGATTTAGCCAACAACAGACTCTGCAGCAGGCAACACACTGCTCTGCCCATCAGAGTGAAAGGAGCGATACATAACACTGATATTTCTCTAATGGTGCCACACACACACACACACCGCACACATCTTCACTCCAGTCACGCTACTAGACTAGACAGTGTTGTAATAAAGGAGTAGGGGTAGGATGTTAGCTGTTCCTTGCTGGTTGGGTTTGTAAAGACTAACACTCCTATTGAAGATGGAAGGATCTAAACATAGGTTCAATGCTTATTTGTTAATGACCTCTGTGTTTGGCCATCTCAACAGGAGCCAGCCCCAGCCCAGACTAACAGAACAGCTTGAGGTAGAACCATCCCCAGGCCAGACTAACAGAACAGCATGATGTAAAACCATCCCCAGGCCAGACTAACAGAACAGCATGAGGTAGAACTATCCCCAGCCCAGATAGAACAGCATGAGGTACAAGTTGTCATTAGACAGTAGATTCAGACTGTAACAATTGGACGGGCAACTGAACAGAACAGCACTTGAACTCAGCTCCAGGGTCAACTAAAAGTAAGAGCCCATGAACTGTACATGTAGCGACACCACAATGACCTGCCCTCCAGATCCATGGAGCATCCGTCTTTCCCATTATCGTACTGCTAGATGGGGCATAATATTGATCAGCAGTTAATTCAAAGTGTCCCTCCTCCCCCCATGTAGCTCCCCTTCCTGCTTCTCTCCTTTTATGTTGCAGAACAAAAGCGTAACCAGTGAAAGGCCAGCGAAGGGGTGAGTTAGGGACCATCGATGGTAAAGACAAAACCAAAGGGCTGCTTTGACTAAGTGTCACTGGTTATTTACACTAAGAGAAAGTGTCAATCTTAGAGAAAAGAGAACCTTGTTAAGGTGAAGACATTTATCTAAGCAGTGCTTTATCTCCAGTTAAAAGGGCCTTACGGATCCCTCAACCTCAGTTCATCACTGACCACGTCACCTGTAATACCACGAGGAAAGAGTTATCATGTCCTCAAGGAGCACCACCAAATTGGAGGCGGCGTTTGCCAGTTATTTGACATCACAAGTACAACTGCTAGGACTGACCAATTACCAATGAAACAATTAAATTGGCACAGAATTATGCGGCATCAAAAACAAATGTTCATTAGAGATGAAGAAGGGAGAGATGAATATGGATTTTCCCACTTCAGGCCTGTCCAGTGGCCTGTTCTTGGGCCTAATCAGTGTCCCTCCCTGCTATCCCATCAGGCTATACTGTACCTTGGTCCCTGAGCCCTCTCGACCCTTCTCTGTGACCTTCACTATCAAAGCTACAGGTGCTACATGAGTGGCTTCACATCAAAGCACCCCAAGTCCTCATAATGAAACACAATGTTGTTGCTCCAACGTTGTCTTTGAACCTCCCCCTCCTCCCGATCTGGCCCACAAAGGATCAATTAGCCCCACTTCAGAACACGACGCACCGGCGACATCAGCCACATCCCCTCCCCCCCCCCATCACAGACCCTCTTGATTCAGGCTGCAGCTTTGTTTGGGTGAATTATTACAGCATCGTCAGCTGCTGTTGTTTTTAATCAATTGAAAACCCTGGGCGTCATGATCAAGGTAACTTCTGGATGAGAGCAAACACAGGCGGATCAGAGGAAGGGTGTTATTTGTGCTGGAGGATTGAGGAAGATGTGTGTGTGTGAGATGGTGGTTAAAGATGATGAAGAGGGGCCGAGGCTGGGGTTAAGGAGACCAGGCCCATATACAGATCCATACAGCACATCCATCCATATGTCCAGAAGACAATATAAGAGTGATGAAGGGGTCTAAAGTGCCGTATCCCACTTCTGGAGTAAATACATAAAAATAATAATAATAATAATAATAATAATAATAATAATAATAATAATAAAAGTAGAGGTGCAGCAGTCTAAGGCACTGCATCTCAGTGCTAGTGGCGTCACTACAGATCCTGGTTCAATCTGGGGCTGTATCACAACCTGCAGTGATCAGGAGTCCCATAGGGTGGCGCACAATTGGCCCAGCGTCGTCCGGGTTAGGGAAGGATTTGGCCGGGGTTGGCCGTCATTGTAAATAAGAATTTGTTCTTAGCTGACTTGCCTAGTTAAATAAATAAAATAAATACAAATGTCTGATTGGACATTTTGAAGAAAGTTCACTATTTGGCCACTAGATGTCACTATAAGACATGGGGAAAAATAAAATCGACATTATCTAAGTGCAAGTGACAGAGCAAAGGCCTATACAACAGACGTATATCATGTCTACCAATATTGTAGTGTTCAAATCTATTCCTTTGACATTAGAATATCATTAGAATATATTTATGAAGCGAAGCAAATAGCAACTCATCAAAACACTTGCTCTCTTGTAGTTAAGAGTCATATTCCTTCTATCTGAGACTCATACTGAAGACATATAATAATATCCTTTGGAGACATGCTGAGAATCCTACATACATTCTAAAAAACGTAAACATAATCTTTACAAGAGTTTGAGTTTCAAAGGATCAATCAGAAAGACTGAACTACGGCCAATGATCTGATGAGCCCCCCCCCCAAAAAAAAATATATACAAAAATAACATCCCGAACGATCTGCTTAGATAAACAATAGGCAGTGGCTGATTGAATAGCGCATTGTTGAGATGAGGGGGGGGGGGGGGGGGGGGGGGGGGGGTAGCAGAATACATACTTCTATCCTAGTTTTACTGATAAGAAACCCTGGAGTTCAGAGAAATGATAAAGTCCATTGAAATGACTTGCTGATAAGCTTTCCATCTCTCCCGGTCATCAGAAAGGAAAGTTGGGAGACAAATTGCACACCTAACAAAAGTCCCTCTCTCTCTCTCTCTCTCTCTCTCTCTCTCTCTCTCTCTCTCTCTCTCTCTCTCTCTCTCTCGCTCGGTCTAGATTATAATTGTTACTTGTTTATGTTGTTTGAGATTGCAACAATACAATTCGTTTTAGTGAGTGGCTGACTGCAGGCAATAACTTCTCCTTCTCTACTCTATCATACTCTATTGGCGGTGCCCCTTGTGAAAGGGATCCAAGACCCTGTGACCAAAAAGTTGTAACACCTAAATATTTCTTGTAGCATCCTTACAGTGAGTTCCCATAGTAGGTCCTAGATCACGTCTCCCAAACAGATTGTCATTCAACCCAATTTATTCGGGGTAACCTTTTGTAAAATGCCCATATGCTTGAGTAGCATCAACACGCACATGCTTCTGTTTATCGCCATAATGCAGACACATATGGACAAAACTGCTGGGGATATGGAGAGTTAACATCTGGAACAGGTAACCAATCTAATGTTTCATGCACAGATATTGTGACATAGGACTATATATATAAAATGAAAAGGAATGTATTCTTGCCCGTTTTAATTGACTCAGCTTATGTTTTTATTTTTACAAAGCATTTTAAAACAAGCTATGTTTTATGTTGCAGTAAGATTATTTCATGAGCATTATTACTGGGCTCTATGATTTTCTAAAGCGTATGGAAACAGGTGTTTTGTAGGCTACTATTTACCTGGTAACTAATGATCTGTTTTGTGATTGGCCATTGCATTATTGGCATACAAATTTTATTGATACAGGAAGTGACAGACAAACAGTTTTTGTGTTGTGGCGGATGGTGTTCAATATTTTGACCATTATAGATGCTAAATACTTGCAATGTTATTAAAAGATGGTCAGGTGAGTTAACTGCTAATAGCCATCTTCACTTCACTTTGTGTGTGAGAGAAGCTGAACTAACTAAACACTCGACTGTCTCGACAGATAGACCTATCACATTGATTGAGTTCGAACAACTTCTTCACGCACGTCCTTGCAATGTTGACTTGCACCACGAATGCTGTCTTCCCAGAAAGGCGACTGATGAGGTAGGCGAGTTGTTCTCCCCTCTCCTTGCAATCTCCACGGTTTGCCCCGGAATAACACAACCTACAAGAGGCTCTTCTCCTCTTTCCCTCTCCCATCACGGCGCACGAGGCGTGATTTCTCGACTTCTCCGTCCTGAATAACGGTTGTTGTATTATCTTCCTACAAGCTAATTCATTGGGGAATATAATTATGAGCTGTTATCAAGAGGTATTGAAGAGATTGTATTATCTGGTAGACCGTTGAATGACCCACAGGTTTTTGACTGCGGCTAATAGTTTGATATAATCACTTGAATAAAAGTAAATTGTTACTTGCGGTCTCGTTGGCAGTTTCTATTCAAGAACCAAATCGTCAGGTGCCATGTCTGTTTAAGGGAGAATAATAATAATTAAAAAAACGTTTACAATTTACATTTTCATTAGTCTGTGAATCTTGCTAGGAGCATATTCCTCGTTTTATTTCCCCCAAACATGCTTTAGAATCCAGTTTAATGCAATAAATACATATTTCATAATTTTTGATAAACCCATGTGACATTTAAGTGCAATTCTAATTTAAATGAATATAATTTGCCTTCGAGTAACTGAAGGTATTTGAATAACATGAAGTCTCCATTTTATTACACTCTGAGCATGCTTTGAGAGGTTGTTTTACATAATTTCAGTGACGATTGAAAAAAATGAATAAACAATGGTTTATGTAAAATATCACAATCTAAATTGCATAACAAGAAGAGCACATGATCAAGACGCATGTTAAGGATCTATGAAGGGGACTATCATGGCAATACAGTACTAGGTTACACTACTTTATATAGCCTACATTGTGTATGTTCAAATGCCTATTGAATTAAAATAAATAAATAATGAATGACAAGAAGTTAAAACAAAAATCAACTTGTCATTCAAGATAAACATACTGTGCATCAGTGATATGAATCTAATACCTTAGAAACACATTCAATTAATAATTTATTTAGAACACATTTAGAACACACAAACACTCTTGCACTCTCTCTATTGATGTGTCAATGTAAATAAGTAGTTGCGGTGACTGTGTGTTATTTGTGTAATATGGCCTATTACTGTAGGCAGTGAAACGATATCTCTTCTCCATGCAAGTTTCCCCCCTGGTTCAACAGTAATGTTTTGGGGATTCCAAACCAGAATACTGAATAAAACAGACCATTATGCTTCAATACATACCTGTCTAGAAAACCTGTTCACCAACTGAAATCTATGGTAACAACATGAAGGGGTGCATCAAATGGAAGGGGGATGCTTCTATAACCTGCCGCCCTACTTCAAAGGACCGCCGCAAAGGATAATTGAACTTAGCAATAAGCCTCCCTCTATTGTTTTAATAGTGGTGGGCATAGAGTTTCTTTTACCTGCTGCCAAATGACTTACATTTGCATGCTCTTTAGCAATCTGCCCTTTTCTCTGAAATAACACTCATTGCGTAATATTCAAATGAGAGCGGGCCTCAGCCACTAGTACATTATGATTAGCTGGAAAACGTTTTGCATCTGCCAGCCCCTTCACTGGCTGAGCCCACATTATTTAGTGGTACACAAAGGTTTATGGGCGATCGTTTGATGGACACGCCGCCTTTTGATTTTTAATTGTAATCCTCTCCACTTGAGGACTGTGGAAATGCTCCTGCCGTCGTTTGAAACCCTGCAACCGAAGATGTGGAATAACATTCAGCCCCGGTGAAACGCCGGCCTACTTCTCGTCCCTGTGCTGCAACATTAAAAGGTGGAATCCAACTGAAATGTAAATCACAGTTCTTGAAAACAAATTAGGGCGAAAGATAACAGGGCAGCGCTCTATCAGTACAGCATCAGAAGGGCTCCATCTAGGAGGTGGGCTTTTCTTTCAGTCCCCAAATTGCAGCTAGGGCTGTTATCATGGGTAATAGTGTGCTGTCAGCCAGGTTGATTACAAGGTTATAGTAAACAATCCGCTCTAACTGCTCACTCCCGATGAATTGGAGCGGGGGGAGAGAGAGAGGAGTACCCATCACATTCATCCAGCAGATTCAAACAGACTCGCTGCCTGTCTGCCTGGCTGGGTGCAATAGTTGGGGCCACTGTCCCAGCCTCCTCCGCTTCTCTAACTCTCCTGATAATTGGCCATTCTACTCTGGTGTGGTTTTTGCAGGCCTTTACCTAGTTATCATGCTTCTAACCATCAAGCTGTGTTGCTATATCACTGGAGAAATCACTTTAATAGATGCTTGAAGAGTGACTGACAAATGGTCCGGCTGATTTTGAGAACTGATGTAAGCTTAATACAAATAAATTAATATTAATTAATATGCCATTTAGCAGACGCTTTTATCCAAAGCGACTTACAGTCATCCTCACAGGTTATAGACACAACCTGTGAGGATTTTGGCCTAATAACCAATTAACAATATGAACCAACTCATTTGATCATCATGATGTTGAGGTGCACCTTGGTTCATTCACATGATGTCTATAATACTCTGTGCAGACTTACGGTGTATTGAAAATGAATGGAAACTGATGTGCACAAACAGGTTTACTGTGGTGGCATGGGATTATAATGCACTGTATGGTCTTGCTGTGTCCATTACATTAACTAATACTAATGCTTCTGCTTCACTATCTCTGTTTACACTACTGCCTACGCACACTGGTCTTATTCTGATAACTGGACGGGATCTACCTGCTATTTTTACCATTCATCAATTGTATTTGACCACAGGGAAAAGGTATATCAAATGCAATTGTATGAACATGGCAGTGCCGGTTGGATTGAATTGATTCCTTAGAGCCTGCTCCGCTAGCAAAGAGTTGAATACAGAGGTTATCACAAACAATCCTGACCGTCTGTGACCTGCTCCTTCTAAACTCCTCTGGTCTGAAAAACAATCCTGACAGTCTGTGACCTGCTCCTTCTAAACTCTTCTGGTCTGAGAAACAATCTTGACCGTCTGTGACCTGCTCCTTCTAAACTCCTCTGGTCTAAAACAATCCTGACAGTCTGTGACCTGCTCCTTCTAAACTCCTCTGGTCTGAGAAACAATCCTGACATTCTGTGACCTGCTCCTTCTGAACTCCTCTGGTCTGAGAAACAATCCTGACAGTCTGTGACCTGCTCCTTCTAAACTCCTCTGGTCTGAAAAACAATCCTGACATTCTGTGACCTGCTCCTTCTAAACTCCTCTGGTCTGAGAAACAATCCTGACAGTCTGTGACCTGCTCCTTCTAAACTCCTCTGGTCTGAGAAACAATCCTGACATTCTGTGACCTGCTCCTTCTGAACTCCTCTGCTCTGCTGTCCAGTCATTTGGGGGTAGTGATAAACACACTGCAGTACTATGTAGTGAATAAGAGCTGAGGACAGACCAGACCAGAGCGCTCTCTAACTCCCAGCTCTGCTATCCTCAGCGGTACCATTATTTGTCTCAATCAGCTCCTTGTTTGAGCCACTTTCAGGCAATTAAAGATAGTTGGAGTTACAAATTTGTTACAAATCAAGCTTGTTGAGATCCCGCTAAAATTGAGACGGGGGGGGGGGCAAAGAGGTGGAGGAGGGCTAAGGGGGCGGGTGGGATTGGTTTCTGCAAGCTTGCCTCTGTCCCGAGTTCCCGAGTTCCCGAGTGTGGAGGTCTGATAGTAACGGTACACAGGGGTTCCAGGGGAAAGGGGTCAGTCCTTTCCAGGGCCGTCTCCATTAGGGAACAAACAGGACCATTGTGGAGCCGTTGGAAGTGATGAGGTTGCAAATGGAATCCTGCAGGAGGAAACAAAGCTGAGGGGATTGTTTAGTGTAACAGGACTCTGGGGCAGGTGCCCCTCTCGGACACTTTAATTGATCTAATTTGTTACTTATACCTCCCCGATCAAGCTGCTATCATTGCTGGGCTGTCCCAAAGAGAGTCCTAGCCCTGGCCGGGCTCTGCTGCTGTGTCACGGTCAGCTAGGAGAGAGAGAGAGAGAGAAGGGGGGGGGGGAGAGGTGGGGGAGAGAGGGGGGGATAGAAAAGGGGGAGACTGACGGGAGAGAGGGTAGAGGGAGGCCAAGCTCTCCAGCCAGCCAATCAGTGAGACCAGGACCAGGGCTCTACCCTTACCGGCTTCATTTCAGCAGCGTTAGTTCACCTGGCCCTGAAACGAGACGCTCCCAAATATCCCAATTACACCCGCACTTCTTGTCCTTTTGTAACAGGAATTCTCCCTGTGTGTTTTTTTTTCTGTACACCAAGAGCACAAAGTACACAGTTGTCCAGTGGAGTAGCCCAGACGATGTGCTCAAGCAGGCATGTCTGTTTTACAGGACGTTAGAGGATCGCATGTGCTGTTAATGGCCTCAATTGAACACTATCAGGCCACTGTTATGTAAACGGACATTTTACAGCTGCTGTGGATCAATCAATCAATCAATTTTATTTTATATAGCCCTTCTTACATCAGCTAATATCTCGAAGTGCTGTACAGAAACCCAGCCTAAAACCCCAAACAGCTAGTAATGCAGGTGTAGAAGCACGGTGGCTAGGAAAAACTCCCTAGAAAGGCGAAAACCTAGGAAGAAACCTAGAGAGGAACCAGGCTATGAGGGGTGGCCAGTCCTCTTCTGGCTGTGCCGGGTGGAGATTATAACAGAACCATGCCAAGATGTTCAAAAATGTTCATAAGTGACAAGCATGGTCAAATAATAATCAGGAATAAATCTCAGTTGGCTTTTCATAGCCGATCATTAAGAGTTGAAAACAGCAGGTCTGGGACAGGTAGGGGTTCCATAACCGCAGGCAGAACAGTTTAAACTGGAATAGCAGCAAGGCCAGGCGGACTGGGGACAGCAAGGAGTCACCACGGCCGGTAGTCCCGACGTATGGTCCTAGGGCTCAGGTCTCTCAGTTGGCTTTTCATAGCCGATCATTAAGAGTTGAAAATTTAGTTGGATCATGTACAATGTTATTGATCTGGGCATCATGGATTCTTTAGCTGCACGGATCTTGTTTATGCTGTCATTACTGCTACTGTTTAGCAACTTCTGTCCTTTGCATTTGCTAAATGAGTGTGTTTGGCACAACGTTTTTCAAGATTGCGTCCTGTCATAACGTTTAGTCCATTTCACATGGCTTGACTTTGTTCAGTTCCTGATATGGAGGTCTAACCCATATACTCTCTGTGGTGTAACCATACTGGGGCCAAAGCTCAGACCTGTCTTATGGTTTAAGTTTGGTGTACTTTCTTTGTGCATAATGTTTGACCAATCAAGTTTCTACCCAGTTGGTCTCTGTGAGGCAGTGCTGGTTTGGCCTTTCAAGGTCGCGTGGCTTCATAGACTTCTATGCCATGTCTCTGTATGCTTTTGGCTATTTCTGTTGGCCTTTTGTTATTTCAGCCCCCTCCTGTCAGTGTCTTTAAAGTTGGCATGAGAGGGGTGAGAGCACTCCAAGCTGCATGCCTGCAGCTCCTCACGCATTTCAACTTGGCTGTCAACAGACGAGATGGGCGCAATTCACCCCAATTAGCCAAATCCTCTCCGATTTTCTAAAACAAATCGCATTTTTATTTCGCCCGCGTCCATCATCTGCCAATTTCACTGGAAGAAAGAGTGCCACCAATTAATGACCGGGGGCCGACGGCACCACGCACCACCAGCCCTGCCCTCCCTGGAACTGGTGCAGCATGTTTCAAGCGTCGGGTGGCATCTTGTGAGGCCGGCTCTTCATCAACGGTAAAGCAAATGCAATGAGACTAATAGGAAGCTAGTTTCCAGCCAGCCGCTGATTAAAAGGTCTATGGAGCTCCCGAGGCATCGCCTGCGTCCAGGTCTCCGTCATCACATCGGGTAGGGGAACTCTAGATTGCTCCTGTAATGTCATTTCGGACATCAGCACGTCTGTCTCCCTAAGGGTCCTCCCATCCTTCCCTCAGACTCATTTGTTTTGGGTGGTTGCTACGCGCGGCTAGGAAATCTACACTTCTTCCTTTGGGGTGTTAATTAAGGAGAGCATCCAAAATTAATCAGCAAATTCACCAGGGCGAAGGGGGATCAGTCTGAAGGCCGGGAAACAAAGTGCTCTCGCACCGTGGAGAAAGGAGCCTTCGGCTATGGCCACGGAGATAAACAAGTGCACAGACGGCGATGTGACACACAAATTCATATAAGTATATCATTTTACACTCATTTTCCTTGTCAGCTTGTCACATTGAATTATAAAGGTTGATTCGCTTATCTGGCTAAGTGCGATCACACACGCCCGGTCATCTGAATATCATCATATGGTCAACGTCTCCAGTGAAAGAGCTAGGCTAACTGGGATAGCCAGAGTTACAGTGGAAGCTCCTCTGAAGTTAGGCCAACCTCGAACGGACAGAGACCCTTCTGAAAGTCACGGCATGTTCACTCGACCAACTCAAGCTTATCTCGCAACCAAACTCCCACTCTGCAATCCTGCATTTGGTCTCCCTTGTCTCAACCAAAACACCAGAAGCATCCTCTGTGTCCCGTACTACTTTCATTCACTTTCATCTCTCTTTTTCTCCACCTTCAACACCTAAACATACTTAGATATTACTCAATTTTTGTCTTTTTAATTTATCTTTGGAGTTTTTTTGTTGTTGCACTGTGTAATTAGCACAGCGCCTGGAGGCTATTTGTGACCTTTCAGTATGTAAATACACCGGCGATGCCTCTCTCTCGTTCCCCATGACAGGAGCCGGGTGGGGTGTAACACGGAGGCACTTGGCTGGGGTGACACCACTAAGGGCATGTTTGGCAGTCAGCTATTGATATGAGTGAGCGAGGTGTTTGGTTCCGCACCATGGCAGCAGATTGATGGGTGACAGGTGTGACACTATTGCCTGACGCAATGCGGAGACACTGTCTCCTGTCACTTAACTCCTCTCGCTGCCTCTTCCAACACGGAGGGAATCATGAGGCCTGTCCTTCAAGTTCTCTTGGGTGAGAGAGAGGGCCTCTCTCTGAGGGGATACAGTGGCACTAGCATGAACAGGCACAGGAGGCTGCTGCGGGGAGGACGGCTCATAATAATGACTAGAAGTGAATGGAACGGGATCAAACACAAGGAAACCAAGTGCTTGATGTGTCAATGCCATTTTTATTCCATTCCAGCCATTACTATGAGCCCGTCCTCCCCAATTAATGTGCCACCAGCCGTCTGTGGTGGAGAGGCAGGCAGGCTGCACCCATTGCCATCTACTATAAGTATACAAAATGTTTCTGGATCTGACACGCCATTGTCCTTCACTGTTACGAGGTGGAAAGACGGCATGTTACTAACATGGATTTGGATGGGAAGGCTGTAGAGAAGGGTTAAAATCAGCATACAATGGGACTTTCAGGGATAAACTACTGAATGATGGTTTTGGCTGTGGCTTCCTACACAGTACGCTAACTGTACCTAGATCAGTGAAATGTTAGAATTCACTCTAGAATTCACTCTTGCGTTTGAAACATATAATGGTATAAGTGATAATATACAGTACCAGTCAAAAGTTTGGACACAGCTACTCAGTCAAGGGTTTTTCTTTATTTTTTTACTATTTTCTACACTGTAGAATAATAGTGAAGACATCAAAACTATGAAATAACACATATGGAATCATGTAGTAACCAAGAAAGTGTTAAACAAATCAAAATATATTTTCTATTTGAGATTCTTCAAAGTAGCCACCCTTTGCCTTGATGACAGCTTTGCACACTCTTGGCATGTGGCTTCCTACACATTACGGCTAACTGTACCTAGAGCAGTGAAACTTTAAAACTCTCTAGAATTCACTCTTGCGTTCACTCATGGTATAAGTGATAATATATGTGAAAGGAAATGACCTGCGGTGTGATTTGAATTTTCACCTATTTCACATTTCAAACCTCTTTTTTTTTTTTTTTGTCATAGATGACACCCTGAACACATTGTTAGGCAGTTAGTATCCATCCTATATTCTCGTTACATAAAACTATGCCAAAACAGGAAATGTGTCCATTTTACAGTAGGCTAATATATACATTAGCTGGTCCTAGTTAAGTGGTCCACTGGGTCAGAGGGGTGGTTAGGAAGATCTGGCTGGACTAGAGATTGGGGTAAAGTATAGGCGCTGCATTCTATACAGTCCAGTCCTGGAATGGGGCTGAGGTAGAACCTAACTCTTTTGGCCTGATTTAGCAGATTTTGATGTTTGTACAGGATACCATGTACAGGATACACATGGTATACCCCGTCTCAACTAAATGCTTACTTGCAGGTTCCTTCTCAACAATGCAACAACAATAAGAAATAATAAAAGATAAGAATGCGAACATAAAGTCATATAGAATAAACGTAGTGCTGCAATTAACTGATGACAGAGTCCTGGTCCAACTAACAGACTCTCTGGCTACCCACACACTTTTTTCAGCTCATTATGAGAACTTCAGAAACCATATTGTGAGAAAAAAGTGTTTCTGACACATGCTGGCTTTTGAACTTTTCTTGACACCCCCAAAATGGCTTGTGTAGCCTGTGTTGAATTGTGATATGGCTTTTATTCCTCTGAGACATTCTAAAGTGTTTTTGCCCACATTAGCATACATTAGAAACGAGCGGTGGATTGCCAAACTACATTACTTTAAAAGACAAATGGAGATCTGCATATTGTGAATATGAACGAGGACTAGTAATATGGAATATTAATTGATGGTAATCTCCTTTGCCAGATCATGATTCTGAAATGAGCCAACTCTGACCTGTTATAGTGGTAAATATAGATACAGGGGGAAAAGAGATGTAGAGAGAGTTTTAACACACACACACATACACACGCGGCTGAATAACTTACGAGGGTTGTCATCCTTTGTACACATGCATAAACAACACTGCAGACAAGACACAGCCGTGTGGAAATACAGCTGAAATGAGTTGTAATTGTTTTACTTCAGCTGGCGTTTAATGTATGAATAATGTGTACAAATGGCACGTCTCTCCTTCCATTTGCAGAGAGCAGTGGTGTATTCATGGACTGCCGGTGGTCTCCGGGGGCCGCCTCGCCCCCTTCAGCTGTATTAAATACCTCTAAAGTGTATAATTGCTGATCAGAGAGGCTGTTTGGTGTGTAACGGCCTTCTTTCACAGAGTGGCGGATGGTGGGAGGGGGAGAAGGAAGGAACGCTACACCTCAGGTATCATTTTGCTATATTTGTTCACAGCGGCTGGTTGCTGGTTGCTAGCAGTGGAAGACACACAGCGGAGTGGGTCAGTCAATGGGAGCAGTGGTGTCTCTTTACCAGGGCCTTTGTGTGGAGAACAGGTTGGGTTGTAGCATTGTGGCGCTAACCGGCAGAGCTGACATAGATCCACTTAATAACTAAAGGCCCGACTACACAGTGGGATCCCTATCTGCCTGCCACACTGACCTCTGAGAGGGGCTACCCAGGGGGCCTTGGTGTCCCTGTCCCCTGGTCACAATGAGGGGCATCCAGCATCGCCCTGCATCGCCCTCCACCCCCCTCCAGACAGTGCACCTGCCCAGCTACCCCCCCCATCCCCCAGAGTGGTGTCTGTGTGCGGCCAAGGCCGACATTCCACTTGGACACTGATGCAGAGTGACCAAAGTGACCGTTTCACACGAACTGCCCTCCAGTAGAGCTGTGCTGGAGCCAGACGCAGGCAGGCAGGCAGGCTGGAGAGGACAGGGGACAGGAGGGGACACAGGATGGACATCCTTAACTGTAAGGCGACAGACTCACTGGTACATGTTTGTCTAGAAGGCTATCTTAAGGCAGCTGCCAACATATTTAACTCATGGACATTACTGTCTGAGATCACACAGCTGTATTTTATAGAATGTTCCCAACACAAGAACTGAGTTTGGTAAGAGTGCTTTTAGCTTGGCTGCCCCATCATATCGGAACACTTTGTAGAAGGATTTTAAGACTAGATCATTTTTATTCTGATTGATGATTTTAAGTCCCGGATTGGAGGGCTGCTGACCACAGATTGCACATGTCTTTAAACCTGCTCCTTTAAGCTCACTCATGCACTTTGCACTGTTTTAACTTAGAATCATTGTTCTGTCTCATGTGGACCTATACGTATGCTGCTCTCAGTCTGGGCCAGGGCTCACTTGAAAAAGAAATGTCATCTCAATGTGACCTCTGGTTAAATAATACAGGAAAAATGGAATTATAGAAAGAGATGCAAGCAATAGGAGCGAGAGACAGATGGAGAAAGAGGGAGAGAGAGATACAAGCCTAGATGGAATAGCTAATTGAAATTTATACAGAATTATAGTTATACGTAGTATTTAACACCACTAAACGAGTAGGGATCATATGTGACTGGAAATTACAGTGAGGGAAAAAAAGTATTTGATCCCCTGCTGATTTTGTACGTCTGCCCACTGACAAAGAAATGATCAGTTTATAATGTTAATGCTAGGTTTATTTGAACAGTGAGAGACAGAACAAAAAAATCCAGAAAAACGCATGTCAAAAATGTTATAAATTGATTTGCATTTTAATGAGGGAAATAAGTATTTGACCCCTCTCAATCAGAAAGATTTCTGGCTCCCAGGTGTCTTTTATACAGGTAACGAGCTGAGATTAGGAGCACACTCTTAAAGGGAGTGCTCCTAATCTCAGTTTGTTACCTGTATAAAAGACACCTGTCCACAGAAGCAATCAATCAATCAGATTCTAAACTCTCCACCATGGCCAAGACCAAAGAGCTCTCCAAGGATGTCAGGGACAAGATTGTAGATCTACACAAGGCTGGAATGGGCTACAAGACCATCGCCAAGCAGCTTGGTGAGAAGGTGACAACAGTTGGTGCGATTATTCACAAATGGAAGAAACACAAAATAACTGTCAATCTCCCTCGGCCTGGGGCTCCATGCAAGATCTCACCTCATGGAGTTGCAATGATCATGAGAACGGTGAGGAATCAGCCCAGAACTACACAGGAGGATCTTGTCAATGATCTCAAGGCAGCTGGGACCATAGTCACCAAGAAAACAATTGGTAACACACTACGCCGTGAAGGACTGAAATCCTGCAGCGCCCGCAAGGTCCCCCTGCTCAAGAAAGCACATATACAGGGCCGTCTAAAGTTTGCCAATGAACATCTGAATGATTCAGAGGAGAACTCGGTGAAAGTGTTGTGGTCAGATGAGACCAAAATGGAGCTCTTTGGCATCAACTCAACTCGCCGTGTTTGGAGGAGGAGGAATGCTGCCTATGACCCCAAGAACACCATCCCCACCGTCAAACATGGAGGTAGAAACATTATGCTTTGGGGGTGTTTTTCTGCTAAGGGGACAGGACAACTTCATCGCATCAAAGGGACGATGGACGGGGCCATGTACCGTCAAATCTTGGGTGAGAACCTCCTTCCCTCAGCCAGGGCATTGAAAATGGGTCGTGGATGGGTATTCCAGCATGACAATGACCCAAAACACACGGCCAAGGCAACAAAGGAGTGGCTCAAGAAGAAGCACATTAAGGTCCTGGAGTGGCCTAGCCAGTCTCCAGACCTTAATCCCATAGAAAATCTGTGGAGGGAGCTGAAGGTTTGAGTTGCCAAACGTCAGCCTCGAAACCTTAATGACTTGGAGAAGATCTGCAAAGAGGAGTGGGACAAAATCCCTCCTTAGATGTGTGCAAACCTGGTGGCCAACTACAAGAAACGTCTGACCTCTGTGATTGCCAACACTTGCCACCAAGTACTAAGTCATGTTTTGCAGAGGGGTCAAATACATATTTCCCTCATTAAAATGCAAATCAATTCATAACATTTTTGACATGCGTTTTCATGGATTTTTTGGTTGTTATTTTGTCTCTCACTGTTCAAATAAACCTACCATTTAAAATTATAGACTGATCATGTCTTTGTCAGTGGGCAAACGTACAAAATCAGCAGGGGATCAAATACTTTTTTCCCCCTCACTGTATATCTGTTAATGAAGTGAAGAAGAAGATTCACACTCTTTTAGTTTGTTATTATATTTAACATAAACCTTTTATCTTGTACTTATTACGTTGTTAAACAGAAGCCCGGCAAAATTATTTGAATATTAATATTTACTATAGTTGGATATTATAATATGTATTATTTTGTTTAAGTAGAAAATCATATTTTACTTTATTTCTGTCTTTAATTGTGATATTAACATTTCAGATTAAGTTAACAACAATAGGAAGGTCATTTATACATAAAGTGGTCTAAAAAGCTTGAAGTGTCTTATCGAAAAATTATTTTGTTCCAGCTAATTTGAGCCGTTTCAAAATGTTTATGGTCAAAATGATCCTCTGAATTGTCCAAATAGAAGACCTGAAACCCAATGTTAAAGGCCAAGGCCAGTCAAATTGAGGAAATAGTACAGAATGAATAGCAGGAAAATTTAAGTTTGTTCTCAATTAAATATGAATGCTTAGAGGCAAATCCTGTCACCACGGCAAATATTTCACTCCTTCCCGAACGTGAAGATAGGAAGCTTGTGCTAGCAGGAACGTGTTGATTAATGAAAGACAAACCTAAGCCAATTTAGTGCACATTTTCCTCCTCCCTCCCTCCCTCTCTCCCTCCCTCCCTCCCTCTCTCCCTCCCTCCCTCCTAGCCTTGTTAGTCCTCAGCCTTAGGTGGAATCATTGAACAGAGGTTTGCTGTGGCACAGGCCCCTCCGAAAGAGAGAATAGAGCAGAGAGAGGGTTGAAATAATTTGTTTAATTTGGAGCAGCTCCCCTCACAGCAGGTGATGATGGGGATATGGGGGTTGTTGGGAGGAGGGGGCTTGGTGGCGGGCGGGCGGGCGGGCGGCTCAGGGGTGCCCCGTGTCACACTTCACTTGCCCCAGCTGCAGACCCTTGGTGTCGGCCATGACCCCCCTCCCCCACCCGGTCACCACGCAACCCTCGCCAACACAAAACCAGCTCCTAATTATCTCTGAATAGCAGTTTCATTTAACCCTAACTTGTGGTAATGGATTGTGATAGGTAGATGAGGGAGGGAGAAAGAAAGAGAGATTCTTCCTCCTTGTTAATTGTTACGACACCCGTTGTCAGATTCTTGTTATTGTAAAAAACTTTTGTGCCTCCCGGTTTGACCCAGACTTACCAAAGACGCCATTTATGTGTATAATTCCCCCGTGGAACAAAAGAGAGGGAAATTGAATGAGAGACAGGGTGAACCGACATACACAACCAATTGTAGAGAACTGGCTCATTGTGAAATGTCTGTACACACTTGGAATCGATTTGCAGCTTAACTTTTCCAGAGAATTCTGAGCCAGTGAAAACCCCAGATCAGTATAGGACAACAACACTATGATTCATCCCTCCTGCTCTTTCCTGGGAATATGGCAGACAACAGAACAGCAAAACAACAAACAGTTTGGCCTGAAAGGCCACTGTAGCCTGTGGTCTTCTGTGCAGGCAATGGTCGGACAGCGGTGGCAGTTGGTCACTCGAAAAGCGGCTGGTCGGTCAGTGAAGTAGGTGAAGGGCACTCGAGCTGCGGCTCCAACAGAGAGAGACTGAAGTGCTTCAGTTCAGCCGAGAGGGACGGGAACGGGGACAGAACTCGCTGCTGTGGAGGGTCGTCATTGGAAACGAGAGTGTCATCAGACAGGGCAGGTCAGGGGTCAGCTCTGGTCCTGATGAGTCCGTGGCCCCTTGCTGCCTCCTCTCTCTACATAAACGTCTGTTACAGGGAGGAAACATTGGACAGAACAACAGTAGAAATGTTACCAACTAATAGTGGTGGTGTTCAATTATTGTGGAGTATTGTATAATTTTACATTTTACATTTACTTTTACATTTTAGTCATTTAGCAGACACTCTTATCCAGAGCGACTTACAGTAAGTGAGTGCATACATTTTATTGTAAGTGGACACTGCTACTTAAGGATTATTCTTAAAATTCTTATTCACTATAGATGACCGTAAACTTTTGGGGGATCTGGACTCACCCGATATAGGTCCATCCACTGTACTTGATGGTTATCATTGGATAGGCTGGACCCCTATAGCTGGACAGACACTGTTTGCTCTGGCTTTACAGTCTGTGGACTTACATTACAATGCGTAGATTTAGTGATTCTGAAACATGTCATGGGGCTTTCTGGAAAGAGAATTGGGGCTGCTCCCCCCCTCCTGCCCCCATGGAAGCCCCCAATGTCTGTCAGACTCGGCTCCAAACAGATGGCAGGCATTCAACAGTGGGGCCCCAGCTTTGCTAAGCTAAAATACCTGATTACAATTCACCAATACAATTCAAATATGATACCGGGGCTTAGGGATAATGCCTCTGTAGCAATATCATTTATTTTCTCCATGTACTCTTTATCCACGTCTTACTGGGAGAGGAGACCACAAAGCCTTCACCAAATAGATCAAAACAAATAGAACCTGGTTCGTTGTTTTCCCTGTTTGCCAGCTGGGTTTATCTGTCAATTTCTAGCATTTCTTTAGAAATGTGTTCAGTTATTTTTTGTGAAGCAAGAAATTAGATTTTTAATATAAATATATATATTTTGAATTGGTCTGTTTTTGTTTTTTTGTTGTTGCTACATGTCATTGTTTTAAGACATGAGCGAATAAATAATGGGAGTAGCAATTTGTATGGTTTAACATCTACTTCTGACATTATGTGGATATTACAATGATGAATTAAAATGGCTACATTCATATGTATGCATTTTATTTAGATTTGACGAATATATTCATTTTTAGCACAAAGTCATACATATACAATGTTGCGCTCTTGCGTCCTATTAATGATGACCTATATTAGTGTAGTCCTTTAGGCAAGTGTGTTTTAAATAACGTTACCATTATTAACATAGAAGTACAGTAAAAATACATTATCTATTTGAATAAATTATACATCATTCTGTAATATGTTTTGATTCTCTGACTTGTTGTTGAATACAATAGCGATACAAACTTGATCTATTTACATATATGTAAATCGGGGGATCTTTCTCTCAAGTAGGGTGAAAAGGGAGTATTTTAAGCAATAATTTATTGAATCACTATCTGTAGTGATCTCAGCTCTGTTGAATCAGATGTAGAGATTAACAGACTGAATTACAGACCAATACTTTCTCCCATGACTAGGGTTGCAAAGCTACCGGTAATTTACTAAATTTACCAGAATCTTATGTAATTTTGGTAATTAACAGGTAATCAATGGCAATCTATCTAACTTTGGTAATTTATAGTTGAATAACTTAAAATATATATATATTCACATATATTATGAATTGGTTATATCTGTGTCCATATTGTCCATGAGTTCCTTGTGGATAGACCATATGGTTCAAGAGAAAAGGCATAATTAATTTAAAAAGCACCTAATCAACAATGGCATTATTTTCAATTAACTCTGCAACTCTTCCAACTATTGACTTGTTTACAACTGCCACTAGTTTGGCGCCAACACATTTACAACAAAGACATATTAACGTAGTTAAATAAATAAAATGTTGTAAAAGAATATACAGTGGGGAAAAAAAGTATTTCGTCAGCCACCAATTGTGCAAGTTCTCCCACTTAAAAAGATGAGAGAGGCCTGTAATTTTCATCATAGGTACACGTAAACTATGACAGACAAATTGAGAAAAAAAATCCAGAAAATCACATTGTAGGATTTTTAATGAATTTATTTGCAAATTATGGTGGAAAATAAGTATTTGGTCACCTACAAACAAGCAAGATTTCTGGCTCTCACAGACCTGTAACTTCTTCTTTAAGAGGCTCCTCTGTCCTCCACTCGTTACCTGTATTAATGGCACCTGTTTGAACTTGTTATCAGTATAAAAGACACCTGTCCACAACCTCAAACAGTCACACTCCAAACTCCACTATGGCCAAGACCAAAGAGCTGTCAAAGGACACCAGAAACAACATTGTAGACCTGCACCAGGCTGGGAAGACTGAATCTGCAATAGGTAAGCAGCTTGGGAGCAATTATTAGGAAATGGAAGACATACAAGACCACTGATAATCTCCCTCGATCTGGGGCTCCACGCAAGATCTCACCCCGTGGGGTCAAAATGATCACAAGAACGGTGAGCAAAAATCCCAGAACCACACGGGGGGACCTAGTGAATGACCTGCAGAGAGCTGGGACCAAAGTAACAAAGCCTACCATCAGTAACACACTACGCCGCCAGGGACTCAAATCCTGCAGTGCCAGACATGTCCCCCTGCTTAAGCCAGTACATGTCCAGGCCCATTTGAAGTTTGCTAGAGTGCATTTGGATGATCCAGAAGAGGATTGGGAGAATGTCATATGGTCAGATGAAACCAAAATAGAACTTTTCGGTAAAAACTCAACTCGTCGTGTTTGGAGGTCAAAGAATGCTGAGTTGCATCCAAAGAACACCATACCTACTGTGAAGCATGGGGGTGGAAACATCATGCTTTGGGGCTGTTTTTCTGCAAAGGGACCAGGACGACTGATCTGTGTAAAGGAAAGAATGAATGGGGCCATGTATCGTGAGATTTTGAGTGAAAACCTCCTTCCATCAGCAAGGGCATTGAAGATGAAACGTGGCTGGGTCTTTCAGCATGACAATGATCCCAAACACACCGCCCGGGAAACGAAGGAGTGGCTTCGTAAGAAGCATTTCAAGGTCCTGGAGTGGCCTAGCCAGTCTCCAGATCTCAACCCCATAGAAAATATTTGGAGGGAGTTGAAAGTCCGTGTTGCCCAGCGACAGCCCCAAAACATCACTGCTCTAGAGGAGATCTGCATGGAGGAATGGGCCAAAATACCAGCAACAGTGTGTGAAAACCTTGTGAAGACTTAAAGAAAACGTTTGACCTGTGTCATTGCCAACAAAGGGTATATAACAAAGTATTGAGAAACTTTTGTTATTGACCAAATACTTATTTTCCACCATAATTTGCAAATAAATTCATTAAAAATCCTACAATGTGATTTTCTGGATTCTTTTTCCTCATTTTGTCTGTCATAGTTGACGTGTACCTATGAATAAAATTACAGGCCTCTCTCATCTTTTTAAGTGGGAGAACTTAACACAATTGGTGGCTGACTAAATACTTTTTTCCCCCACTGTATAAAGGATATTTCAGCTGAAAACCTTATATTTAACGCCAATGTTATTCACTAAATTGATGGTTTATATTTAGGATATTTTACAGCTTTGTCATTACATTTCTTTATTTGTGAATCATCTTATTTGATTATTTTATATATTTTACATGTGATAAGGCCACACAGAGGGCCAGAGATAATTACAGACACCTGTGATAATCTGATGTACCCAAAAAGGCCACTAGATGTCATCTAAAAACAATCCTAAAAAAGGTTGAAAGTTACGAAAATTCTGGTAGTTTACTGGTTAACTTAGAAAGTTTCCAGTAATATACCCTCCCTTTGCAAACCTATCCATGACCATAAGTAGGGTTCTTTTAAAAGCTGCTTTGGTGAAAACTAATGTTGTTAGCGTTAATCACTTAACTCAAGTTAACTAAAAAATGTAGTACATTTTTATTTTTCTCTATTAATCTTATTGTCTGAAAGCGTTCAAATAACACTGAAAACAACAAAAATACATAATCTATATAGCTAAAAAGAAATGTACGATATCAAAACAAGTTGACAATAGTTCGATTTTCATCCAATTTGTTCAGATTTTCATGGAAATATTCTAAAATCCGCATAAAGAAAAATGCAAATTTTCTCACCAGTGGTGTGTTTCAACCAAACGGACTTGTTGGGGATAAAAATCAGTGCGTGATGACGTAGGTCACACAAAATATACTTTTTCGCTTTAGTTTTAATTGACCAAATAAAAATCTAAAGTTCAATGTGTTTCCATCGCATTTAAACTACCGATAGTTTTGTTACAAAAACTGTTACGTTATATAGCAAATGTGCCTACTCTGATCTTGGCACGTGCGCTCTAGCTAACAGCTGGCAGATACAGCGGAAAGGCTAGTCTACATGATGAGATTTTTATGAATAAGAGGTAGAATATTTTTATTTGTCAAACGGCAGTCAAGTATTGGTAAACATGTCACCAGAATAAGACCCTTGATATTTATTGGAAAGGACTGAAGCATTAAGCTCATCACCTTGCACTTTCACCACCCTGTGAAGTTCATCACACCTTATTTCATCTGTAGCCTAATGAACTGCAGTCGTAGTGGGAGGACCACACAACATGCCATCGCGTGACTCCATGTTTACTTCGATATGATGGTTATTATATCAATATTTGCTAATAAAAGCGTTTCCACCGCCATTTCTCACATAATACATTTTACAGACACAGAAAGTTCCCACCATGTCGAACAAACAAATGATCTGTCGTCATTTATAAAATTGTACCGAAACTTCCTGACTCCGTCACAGCTTTCGTGATAAAAAATAAATAAAGATATGTGAATGGAAACATTGTTAGTGAGGTTAAATAAAGTGTGCTTCATCAATTTACCTGATTTTGGTTGCCGTTACTTTGGACAAAATCAAGACGTCAATATTCTTGTAATGCTTTTTGTATAAATTACAGCTAAATTTGAGCAAATTCTGAATTTGCCATTAATTCTGATTAATCACAGCAAATCCTGTGATTAACTCGATTAAATGTTTTTATCGTTTGATAGCCCTAGTGAAGACACTGAAATGTCTGGTCAAGGTCCCAGGATTAAAATGTGTGTCAATGCATCTGTAGTTAAAGACTAGAAGACGTGTCCATCATTAGACAGAATGGCCCAGATATCCTTGCATCCCCACAGCTGTATTTGTGCCCCTACCCCAAACAGTGAGTCTATCTGATACTGTAGCTATATCCCCCAGTTTATTTCCTCAACACACATCACTCTGACCTCAACCTAAACACTCCTCTCTTCACCATGGGTTCTGGGGGACCTACCCCAGATTAGTTTTTGTAATTTAAAAAATTCTTCTTTACAGGGGTAATCCATATTTATGAACATAGCACAATTTAGGTTTTACCACAATAAATTATATTGGAAAAAGTGTTTTAATGACTTGCTATCATTATCAAATGTTCTTTTTTTTTGGCAGATAAATTGCGGACCCAAATCTGCAATAAAAATACTAAAATGTAGCTCCGGTAATATGGGTAATATTTGAACGGTTTGGGCTAGAGCAGGGATCTCCAACATTTTCTTTCATAAGAGCTACTTTATACTCATATACAGCCTGCATATTTAGTTAATGTATAGGTCTAATTTGATGAATATAAACTAAGAACAGCACTGGATGCATCATGTAATTTGCGTTTTGGTTCTTAAAACCACACATTTTGAACAAAAATAATTATACTGTAGCCTACTTTGAGAATCTTACCTTTTTAAGATGAGGGAAAATATAAAGGGTTTTACATTTGAACAAATCTGTATCCTGCAGGACTAGGCTAGGATCAATTATTTTCCAATTATTTGTAATTTGGCATTCTGTTTTGTAGTGGCATTTTGAACAACTACCACAGTGAGTAGGCTAAATATTTAATACAAATCGTGAAGAAACAGAGTAATCATGAAAAGTATGAGGAATAACAAAAGTGTAGTCAGCAAGCTCCTCGTGGTTCTTACAGGCGAAGTGAAATCATACAATGAATTTGCTCGTGGTGCACTAAAATGATATGTAACCACACCCTGAGTGCATCGGACATGAAACAACTATACAAATGTAACAACAGCACAACTAAATGGATAAAACATGTTATTTTGCAGGTGCCTATTCATTTTAAACACCAGTGGTGCAACTAGTGTTTTCTAACGGCACTGAACCAAAACAGTGGCACGCGGGAGTGACGCAAAACTCCCGTGGTCCAGTGGTCAAAACCATTAATCTTGTGGTGATGGGGAGGGGGTGTAAAATGCAATCTGTTCATTATTATATCATATAGAAAAAAATGATATATTTATTTTAATACAGACTAGCTCAAAACATTACTAATCATTGAACATGACAAATTACCCAATAGATCATGATAATATTCTGGCAAAAAAAATGGGGGGCAGCTGCTCCTATGGTGGGTTTTGGTGTGGCTGTGATATTCAGGTTCAGTTCAGTGTGGTTTTGGTTTGATTACTACTGAGGTGGTGAGGGTGTGAGGTATGTTACAATCAGTGGGGGGTTTGAGTTGGTACTAGGTGATCCCTCCACCCACACCTTCAGCAGGCCTGGCCTGCCCCTGCTCCCCAACACCAAGCCATTAGTGGCATCACAGTCTGCCCACATCCCAACCACCAACCACCTTAATTAGCGATTCAGCTCCTTATTTTTGTTAGTTTACCCTCCGGCTGCTAATTAATGCTTAATCGAAACTGCTGAACTGAGCTTGTAGAAAAATTCATGAATATTAAAATAAGCCTCTCTCTCCTTTTCTCTGGGTTTTTTTTTCATAGGGAGGTTGTTGGCGCCATTTGTATTTGTTACTGTCAGATGTTTGAGGCGCTCCATGTTTTATTCCACGTTTTATTCCAGTAACAGTGATGGAAGATATGGAGCTATGGAGGCACATGTAACCAATCCAGACAGAATTGAAAGGAGTTTTCCTTGTCACTTTGATCTATGGGTGTTTCCATTATAAGCATTGGATTGTTGTTTGGAGGGTACATCTTGTTGAAGACAGCCGTTAAGTGGGATAGATAATACTCTTTTGGTTTGGAGGCATTTTAGAGGGTGAACACATGAACACATGATCCATTATTTGATCACACCACACAATCCTTGTGAGTCGGAACAGTGTGGTCCGTGGTATAGTGAAGGTCCATCCATATTATTTGACAATTTTGCCAGTAAAAGTAAGTAAAATTTTACATCTCACAAAAATATTAATGTATATTTCTTTTTTAAAGGTACTTTTTATGTAGAAGAGCAAATAAGTAAGATTTGACTATTCCTATATTTCCATATTGTTAGTTATTATTTCCCTCAAAAGACTAAACGTTATCTTTTTCCTTTAGACATACTGAAGGCCATTATTCCTATGAAGTTAAATTCTTAATTGTGCATTGTGTTTCTTGGTGACTTAATTGAACATGATTATTAATATCTCCTTGGAGGAAGACCTGTCATGTTTCTTTGTGACTTGTATCTTAGCAAGCGGAAGATCTTTGAAAAATATACACTAACTGCTGCTGTTTATCATATTTTATTAAAAACGATGAAATTGAAATGTATTTATTCAGATGCTAACCATTTTATTCTATTCTTTTCAAAAATGCACAAAATAAATGCTTATGCAACACAGTTGATTTAAATAACATTCTTGACAACACAATCATGCACCCCCTTTAGAGAAATAAACATTTTTACATTAGTGACTAAATCTAAAATGGCATTGAAGGCACCCAAATTCAAATCTTGGTGACAATTCCTCTGAAGTTACTCAAATACAATTTGACTCCTGACAAAGGGATGTAATTTATAAAACAGAACATGCCTATCAGTGGAACCGACATTTGCATAATTTGGATACTTCCATTTCCGCCAGCAATGTTTTTGACATGCCCAACTAAGAGGCATGGAGTGAGAACCGTCAATACAAATAAAGTAGACCGAGAGAGAGGGGGCAACCACCGGAGCCATCCGAGTAAACAAAACACATTTAGCTTGGCGAAAACAACTCTTACCCCAGCTGGTAGCCGGAGATGACCGTGGCGTACGACGGGGTTGACGCCCTGAGCAGCAGCCTTGACATTCAGCTGAGCGGTTCGGAGAGGACTGGGGGAAACAAAAGGACTCTGGAGTTGTTTTAGTGATGGGATGACAAACATGACTGAACTGACGATAATGCCATGTAGCTCATTTGCTCTAATTGTTGATTCAATTTGCTAATTTGATTTAAGTGGCAGACACATCTCCATGTGTTCGGGACATGGTCAAATAGATGGGAGCTGGCCTGATGGCTTGTCACGGAAGGGTTGCTCTGCTCCGCACTCCGTTGAATGTTTGATGAGAAGATCACTCTTAATTCTTTTTGATTTGTTTATTTTTTACTACAGTGCTTTAGAACACACTCCAACGGTCATGGTTTTGACACCCCCCTTCCTCCCTTCACTCTCTTCCTACCAAACCCCCCCCCCCCCCACACACACTTTCACGAGTGGCCCTCGAACGTCCATCACACAGGCAGATGAAGGATCACTAGAAGTTATTGCAGTGCATCAACAAAAGCGTTCCTTCTCTTCTCCCAATGTTCTCCTTGAGCCCCACTGAAACTCTCTGATCTATAGTAGAAGATGAACTGCCATCCAGACACTTTGGCCCTCTGTTGAAAAGCACTACCTGTTGCCATGTAAACGGATTCAAACTCAAAAGTCTAAAGGAGACTATTGTTCTGAGTTGTGGTTCTAAAGGCTCATTGGTCAGTGTTTGTTCGTTGAGTGGAGGCATTTTTTATGTTGTTGCATTTTGTTGAAAGATCTCCTTTTAATATGCTTGTCCAGTGCAGCCATGTACCCCAAACCAGCTCACTGTAAAGCTATTTAGAGTATTTGGTTAAAAATAACAAATGGATTGGCTACAGCTCACAGTTTCTATTAAGATAAAAACATCTGAGACTGGAGAGGAAAGCACACTTCTTTATTTCAGGGAAGCAAAATGAAACATGTTATCTGAAACAACAATGATGACTGAAATCTGAATATGGGAACTGGTCAAACATTTCCAATGCATCTTTTGTTCTCTGACCCTGAGCAGACTCTTAAACAGACTAGTCTTTCTTCTAGTTCAAATGGCCAGCCAAATATTTATCCCAGGACAACTTCCTCTGGTGAGGGTTATATCAAACTTCAAACCGGACGTACAATATGTTAAAAAGATGTGTGTGTAAGGTTGAATACTGATCGACTGATATTATCTGGATACATATTAAAACCAAACTCCCAGAGAGAGAAGAAACACTTACCCAGGAATGCTAGAGAAAACCTCATAGTGCAACTCTCCTGTTGCTTCCTGCCTTTGCCAAGACTGTTGGGTTGAAATCAATAGTCCGTGTCCTCTAAAGTATCCTGCAGTTTAGGAAATGATTCTCCACTCTACTTTCCGACTTTGGCGTTGCTACAGTATGTACACAGTACTCCCTTGCTGGGATGAGGATTCTAAAGACCGCAAAACTCTTTGGTTTTTGTCTTATATTGCATCACTTGATGTGTTTCCTACATTGTATGACTTGCAAATTGTTCTATGATTTTGAATGGGATTGACATTTTTAAATGTTAATGCATAGAATGTTTCATATTTTCATAATGGCCGATGGAAAACGGCAGTCTAATTAAAATATAATGATATTTTCGCTCTCACATCGTCTGGGGCCAGTGAGTGTGTTGCTATGGAGATTGGGAATAAATATGGTCATGTATTCATGTATTAATTCATACATCTGACTAGATATTTATTTGTGTGTGCTCATGTATTCATTTATTAATTTATACATTTGGATGGTTATTTTATCTGGACAAACAAAACTTCAGTGAAAGGATGATTCTATGATGCCACACGATTCTAATAATTATCTAGCTTGTCAAAATCAGGGGTCTAGACTGTGTCCGAAAACACAGGAATGAATGGTATTTGAATTGTATTTGTTCTTCATCAAACGAGGTGACATCACCCTTCCATCTCTCTCTCGATGTCTCTGATCGCATTCTCTTTTGCTATTTTCAGCACAAGAAAAACTTAGGAAAATAAAATAAAACTTCTTCAAAATTCAAGTAGAACTCTATAGTACTTTATTGGGGGAAAATGTACTTGCTACAACTGTGATATCTGGTTGTCTCAACTATCTATATTAAAATGAATGCACTAATTGTTAGTCACTCTGGATAAAAGCGTCTACTAAATTACTAAAATGTAAATGTTGTTGTTGTGATGTGAAACTGTAGACCTAGAAAGGAGAGCCACCAGGGTCACAGGAGAGTGTCAGTTTAGGGCACCTTATATTAGTATTGATAAATAAACATGATTTAAAACATCTGTCAGGCCCTGTTAAATATCCGCACTTTGGTTCAGTGACTCCAGGAACCCAGGGCATTGAATATTTAATTATTGTACTAACTGAATAATCAAAAAGTAAATTTCCAAACAACCGCCCGCATTCGGAAAGACAATTGCGTTTGTAATATGTGCATGTGTGATGTCCTCTCTCTCCCCAGCCCCGCCTCCCTTCTCATTGTCTTACAGTGAAGGAGCAGCAGTAACTAAGGCTGCTCCAGCCCTTCACCTAATTAGATGCTTAACTCTGGACTTGTGAACTTGTATACCGTTAACAGCTACGTAGGCCAGAGCCAGGACTCCCAGGAGTGATGTGATGTGGTCCCGTGTGGCTCAGTTGTTAGAGCATGGCGCTTGCAACGCTAGGGTTGTGGGTTCGATTCCCATGAGGGACCAGTACGAAAATGTAAACACTCACTACTTACTGTAAGTCGCTCTGGATACGAGCGTCTGCTAAATGACGCAAATGTAAGTGTGATGTGAAGAAACATCAGTGAACAGGGATGTCCATGAAATTAGCCACATGATAATTGATTGTAAAGAGGAACAGATTGTAGAAGACAGCGGTGTTGCTGTTGTTGACTCTTGACCTTTAGAGGGATATAGGGGTAGAGAATGTGTATGTACTGTAGGCTCTTTGAGACGTATGGAAGTGGAGCTCAGGCAAGACGGGGTTAATCGTGTGTACTGTAGTTCAAACTATTCATTACAAGAATTAACCTTATAATACGGTTAACCATTTAGAAATATCTAATATTGTCATTTGAATGTGCTGTATTTCATTATTATGTTTGTAATGAAACTCTTAGAAACGGTGTATTTAATATAGATATGATGATTTTTTATTATATAAGTAGAGTTTTTATATATTAAATAAATAAATGAATGATAATACAAATTATAATTATTATTCTAATTAACAATCATTATGATAAATATACTATTAACAATTAAAACAATGATAATACACAATAATAATCATAATATACACTATGTTCCCAATAATAACATTGTGATTTCCATAATAGACCAATACATGTAGTTATGTATTCACACAGAGGCATAATATATAATTATTGTTTTCCTGTATGATAAACAATTATGCACATGTTGTCAATATTTACATTTCCATTATTTGATTTAATTCTACTAGAAGTCCCAGGGCAATACATGAGGCGTTTAGTTAATAGAAGACACATGATTAAAACTTTCTCTCTCTCTCATAATCACAACAATACTCTCATTGGTTTGGCTATGCGCTGATTAAACAACTCACAACACTATGCAAATATTGGAGTTAACTTTGAGTTAGCTGTTCCCTTCCCGGCATATAATTTGATATATATATACCGTGTATATAAGAGAGAAGAGAATGTGAATTTATGAGGAAATATCTTAGCATCTGGGACAGAAAAGTGACAGATACTGTAGTTGTTAAAAGACACCTTTGATAGATACCATTCTTATTGTTATGTACCCGGCCCCGTTGAGCCGGGTGCTGTGTGTGTTTGCTTGCCCGTGTGTGTGTGTGTGTGTATTGACAGCGTGTGTGTGTGTGGTTGTTTGGTGCACGGTGTGTATTTAATCACTAACACACTCCCCTGTACAGTGGTCCCATTGTGCTGCGAGCAGTATGTGTGTACTGGTGTGTGTGTGTGTGTGTGTTTGGCATGCGGTACCAGGCTGGGTCAAAGCAGCTTAGTTCCGATCCGTTGGGTGACCTGCCTGGGCAGCATGCTCGCCTGGCCTCACTGACCTGGATGATTTCATTACAGAGAGGTGAGGAGCACGGCCTCAGAACACAGCACGTCTACAGCTAGCAGCTACGCTCACACACACACACACACACACACACACACGTGCGGACACACATTCACAAACATGTGCGAACAAACATAAATGAACATGCCCATGTTCGAACACATACGCATATACACACGTAAGGTGAATACATACACACACACACACACACACACACACACACACACACACACGAGCAAACATACTCACACCTACCTACCATAGACATCCACCATGTAGACATTGTACACTAATGCTAGCTAACACATCCAACGTCAAAAACATGCAATATTTACTGTTATTCTAACAGATGTTACACATTTTTAGTCCGCACCCTATTCAGCCACAAAGCTGTATAATTATACCCCTTTCACACTAGTATTCATGCTATTTCTCTGTCACCACATATGCAATGTGCTTTATTCAGATCAGATGCTGGTTACTGTAGTTGCATGACAGTTGTACAGAAACAACACTGTTTGGAACAGAGCAGTGGCAAAGCTGTCAAGGACACGTCTTACTCCTGGGAGCCACTAGATGGCGATGTAGGTTAATGCAGTGTGTGATTAGTGAACCCTCGTCTACAAACACACTGGGCCCTAGCCCTGGCCTAGTAGTTACAGCACATCAGAGCACTGGGTTATCACAAGAGGAATTGACACTAACATAGCCCTTCCTCTTTATTGCATAACAGGCTACATGCAGAATCATACCATGAAGAAAAATGAATTATACAGCTAGGAGAATTATAGGCTACATATCTGTTGTGAGATGGGTGTGAGATTTGGTGTGAGATCTGGTGTGAGACTTGGTGTGAGATTTTGTGTGAGATCTGGTGTGAGATTTTGTGTGAATTAGAGGCACTTTTCTGAGCAAATACATGTGAGTGTTTAGGAATTATTGTGTAACTTCCCATTATTTCTTCTTTCCTTTCTTTCTATGTGTGTACACGGAGAGGAGAGGAGAGGAGAGGAGAGGAGAGGAGAGGAGAGGAGAGGAGAGGAGAGGAGAGGAGAGGAGAGGAGTTATGAGGCTGTGTACAGCTGTCCTCTCCTGCAATGTTTCTAGGACACAAAGCACTTCTCTCTCTCTCTCTCTCTCTCTCTCTCTCTCTCTCTCTCTCTCTCTCTCTCTCTCTCTCTCTCTCTCTCTCTCTCTCTCTGTGTGTGTGTCTCTCTCTCTCTCTCTCTCTCTCTCTCTCTCTCTCTCTCTCTCTCTCTCTCTCTCTCTCTCTGTGTCTCTCTCTCTCTCTGTGTGTGTGTCTCTGTGTCTCTCTGTCTCTCTGTGTGTGTGCCTGCATGGCTTTGAGAGGCCAGTGGCTTTTCACACGCTCAAGAGTCCTAGGGACGGGGGAGGGAGGGAGAGAGAGAGCTTAGGGCACATGAATCGCTGTCTGTCCTTGCCTGCCTTCCTGGCCCTTACGCACGGACACACAACAAAGGGCCACAAACCCACACTGGAGAATAAAGGTGTCTTCTCAGTCCTCTTGTTCCTCCTCCTTTCTCTCATCTCTTCTTCTTCTCTCCTTTTCTTTTCCACCGTATTCTTTCTTTTCGTCTATGTCTCTTCTCTTTCTATCTGAATGTCTTGTCATTCTCTCGCTATAATAAATGTTCTTGGGTTTTATGTTGCTGCTTGTTGGTTTGAAATGTAATCTGCCGATGTAACACAGAGGGAAATTGAGTCTAACAAATGTCTTGAAAGGCACATACTGCATATCAAACCCGAACCAACAAAGGCAGACAAAATGCTAACGTCTTTCCTCCCCACCGACTTGTGAAGTTGATATTTCAACAGAATAGCATGCTGACGTCCCTGGAATAAAGGCAGACAGCGTTTGCTGCTGTTTTGTGTTGTGTTGTCATTTTGACTTGAATGGAGGAAAGTTGGATAGAAGAAATGGTTTTGTTTGATTAACACCCTCTCAGGGATGTCAGTTTAGTTCTTGGTGCCGTCATTTTAAGGTGAAACTCGGGGAAGCGAGAGTAAGGTTATGTAAATCGTAGCACAGGAAACAGTCAACAAATGTAATTGCTGTTTCTTTTCTTTTGTCAGACGGAGAGTTGACAAGAACATTTGCAACAATTCATCCTAGACAAGCAACAGAAAGGGATGTATTTGAAACAGTATCTATCTATCGATCTATCTATCTAATCGATCGTGCCTTCAGAAAGTATTCACACCCCTTGACTTTTTCCACATTTTGTTGTGTTACAGCCTGAACATAAAATTGATTCAATTGAGATTTTGTGTCACTGGCTTACACATAATACCCTTTAATGTCAAAGTGGAGTTGTGTTGTTAGAAATTGTTACAAATTAATAAAAAATGAAAAGCTGAAATAACTATTCAACCCCTTTGTTATGGCAAGCCTAAATAAGTTCAGGAGTAAACATTTTCTTAACAAGTCACATCATAAGTTGCATGGACTCA
>NW_028156088.1:0-7500 GCF_964263955.1 Coregonus lavaretus | reverse complement strand
GCCATGATGGTATGAGGGCCAGATTGAGAATTTAGCCAGGAGACTGGGGTTAACACCCCTACTCTTACGATAAGTGCCATGGGATCTTTAGTGACCACAGAGAGTCAGGACACCCGTTTTACGTCCCATCCGAAAGACGGCACCCTACACGGGGCATTGGGATATTTTGGGGGGGACCAGACCAGGGACCGACCAGGACTAACACTACTTCACTATTTGTATGACAGAGGCAGTTAATGCTCCAGAAATGAATTACAGAGTGATCCATGCCAGTTCTAAAACAATGTTATTTTCCAATCAAGTGAGCATGGCTTTAGACCAATGAATTGTAATGGCTACATGGGGTTGTGGGGGGATACAGAGTTGGAACAGTGGTGACTAATGGTAAAACAAGTCCAATCTTTGGGGTCCACTTGAAGGTATATGCATAATAAGCTATTGTGATAATTGCATGAAACAGGATTATAGTGATTTACAGGAAGTATTGGCATCTAAAGGTTCTACAAACATGTACCCATGTAATTTCTTACTTCCCGGTAAGATGAGCATCCGTGGGTAGCCAGACCTCTAGTCACCTCTCTGGCCCAAGCAGAGTGCATCCTGGGTAGCAGGTTGGCCCTCTCCTGCTTATTAACCTTTCCTAATTAGATGGCAGAGACACCATTGTTCTTCTAATGATCCCTCAATGGAAGGACAGGGCCTCGTCTGTGTCCTCTGACACCAACGCTAAATTAGAATTCCATCCTCTCTTTCTTTCACCCCTTCGCTTCTCTCTTCCCTCGTTTTCTCCGGTCATAAGTTGTATGTTTCTTAGGGCTAACTGACTGAGAGAGGAACCAGTCTTTTCTCTTCCTCTTTGAGAGTTAGAACAAAGAGAGAGTTAGAGAGAAGGCCTGAGAGAAGAGAGATAGAAAGGAGAGAGATGGAGAGAGAGTTAGAGCTAGAGATTCCCATCCTCGTTGGTTGCTCCAGCAGCCCAGGGTTGCATTAGCCATGATTAGCAACCCCAGTATGGATCCTATTCACTAATGACTTGAGCTGCTGTGGTTCACTGAGATTTAAGTACCACCTCAATCCCATTATCTTCTGTCCCTGAAGCCAGCCTCCGTCACCCAGGCCTTTGTGGAAGGGGGGGCGGGGGCTTTAGGGTTATCGAAAGGGGCTCCTGGACTGGGGAGCTAGAGAAGAAAGAGAACCACCACAGGCTTCTAATGGACCAATGGGGGGGCTGGGATCACTTCCGGCCTGCATGGCCAAGCTGCAGTCGATCCTTCCTGGTTTGGTTCTGGAGTGGGGTTGGAACAAAGGAAGTAAGTTAAGGTTTGTGTGCGTGTGTCTGGCAGAATTGGATGTTTTCAGGGGTCTCGCTCTCTGTTCACCCCTGAGCTACTAATTACAATTCAGATGTCACACACTCAGGATACAGAATTAGAATATTCCATGGGCCTGCAGGGGGTGTCTTCTTGAGAGAGGAAAGTGTCTGTTTAGCAGGGAAGGGGGTGCGGGGTGGGGGGTGGGGGGTGAGAACAGTCTATATTTGGCCACTCTGTGTTCTTGTGCCCCCTATCCGTGTACCCCGTCACCCTCTCTTCACACGTCGGGTGTGTGTTGGCTCGACAGTCGCTGTCTGTCTGTTAGGGGCCGATTGAGTGACATCTGCTCCGGAGAGAGGGAGAGGGACGGACTGGCTGCTCTTGGCAACAGTGGCGGCGCGGGCTCTGGCACAAGGCATGGTGGGTACAGCGGGGGTGGCGGCACCAACAGCAGGCTGTGGATGGCCTAACAGAGAACCGTTTGCCGGAACAGCATGACATCTCCTGGAATGAAAGCTCTCTCCCCCTCACTCCTCCCCTCTCACACACACTGTGGCTATCTCTAGTTGCTATCTCTCTCCCTCTCTGTCTGTCCATCTCTCTCTCTCTCTCTCTCTCCCTCTCTGTCTGTCCATCTCTCTCTCTCTCTCTCTCTCTCTCTCTCTCTCTCTCTCTCTCTCCCCCCCCCCCCCCCCCCCCTCTCTCTCTCTCCCTCTCTGTCTGTCCATCTCTCTCTCTCTCTCTCTCTCTCTCTCTCTCTCTCTCTCTCTCTCCCCCCCTCTCTCGCTCTCTCTCCCTCTCCCTCTCTATGGTATCTCTGTCTCCTGTCCTATTCTTCTCTAAGGGTGTCCAAAGCAAGCATGTCCACGTGTAATTTTTCATGGGATGTTCAAAGTAGTTATTTTGTGGCGTGTATCTTTGGACAGACATTTTTGTTCATTTTCGTTGCCAATTATTCTCAGAGCGTCTTGTTCTCTCTATTTTCAGCTGTACTCCTCTTTTATCCTCCTTTTTTCAGGTTTTCTTAAAACAAACACCGTTAATGAAGCGGTGCGCTGACATCTGCAGGAACCCAACAACTAAATGAATGCAAGAAGCAACATCACATCTCAGCCTTCCCACTGTCAGTCACACACAGCATCTCAAAGAGAATACCTAACTACCACGGGCAGGCATGCAGGACGGGTAGTGTGTGTGTGTGTGTGCTTAAGCAACTTACATAGTCTTTATTAGTCTTCTCTAATTCTTCATTACACTTACCAACAATTTAACGTAAGTATATTTATTAGTCATCAAAACATCATTAATGTTCAGAAAGTTACAAAGGACTGGAAGTACATTTTCAGTAAGGAGAAACAAAGGAGGTTCGATCAAAATGTCTCTACCCCTCTCTCCTCTCTTTCTGGAGGTTCCCCCTCCTTCTCTCCTAGCTGCTGAAGGCTCCCCACCACCAGTCAGTGTTGTCAAGGCGATATACAGTTGATGTGCTGTAAATTGATTTCCGGGGAGATGTGATGGATGAATGGAAAATGAACATCTTCATCGGTGACCCCTCCGCGCCAGCGTCTCGATTGCTTCTCCCCACGCCCGCCCGTGATTGACAAGCGCGCTAACGAGCGCTGTCGCCGGTCATGTTAGAATTTCCCTGTGTGGAAAACACGGCGAGTCTCCGGCCCTACGGTAATGAGCTCTACAAAGAGAAGGAGGGAGAGAAAGAAAGAGATGGAAGATGGAATGAAAGAAGTCCAAGTAAATAAGATAGAAGGGGCCAACATGAAAGTAGATTAAAAAAGTTGAGATTATTACCAGCAAAGGAAAGGGGTATGTCATTGTTTATGTGTCTTCTACTGTGATGGATGTCTTTCTTGCTGGCGGTTTCAGCTACAACGTCAACCTAATGGATTTCTAGAGTGGGCTGGGATTTCAAAAGACAAAATAAGACTTGCCATAATGAGTGGATATTATATATTTGATATATTATATTTGATATAGAGTGGCAGTGTGTGGTCCTTATTGGACTTTAACGTCTCTTTCAACACCGATGAGAGCTTTCTTCTAACTTTACTGTTGAACACAAACACTAATCAAGGTTATTACAATTACATGAAGAAAAAAGAGAACAGACTTAAACTATTACCAAAACTTTATCGATATGATGGAACTCAAGGTCATAAAGCCAGAGAGCTACATTTAAGCACAGCGCCATATTGGCATACTGAGTAGAGACAGTGAGTGTGAGAGAGAGAGAGAGAGAGATGCGTGCATGCATGTATACCTGAGCATACGTGTGTGTGTGTGTGTATATGTGTTTGAGTCATGTAATTTATTCATCCAGACGAGTAGTGAGGGTTATAAATCCCTGTTTACTTAGTGTGATTAGGAGGTGGCGGGATGTTGATGATGGTCTGGTGTGTAATCACACATCATGTTTTATTCTCACCGTGATTAAAGCCCCCAAATGTTTCTATTGTCAGCTCCTCGTCAACACACACAGGTAGGATGCTGCTCTGATTAAAGCTGTAAAGCCTGTTTGTCTGGGGTGTAGGACAAATCCATTATCACCACATTTTATGTGGCACCATCAGTTTTGTGCTTGACATCTATGTTTGGGTAAATATAAGACATATTTATCATTACCAATCACATTGATTATCATCTGAAATACACATGAATGCAATACTGGACTAACATAGTAAATGACCCCCGATATCCCCAGACATCATATACCAGTAGGCTACTAGATGACTTCTCTCAGTACACATCCAGAAGTTGACCAACTTTGCCCTCCTCCTGAAAGTCACTCATCAACTGCTGTGTGTCTCTCTCTCAGCTGTCTCATTAGGTGGGTGGGGGGGAGACAGATGCGGGGAGATGAAGGGGGTGAGTGAGTCAGGTTCTCAGATGATGATCACACCAAACCAAACTGCAGGCTCTGGCAGGGAAGTGACATCAGGCTGGCTGACAATGACACCACAGCCCTCTCCTCTCCTCTCTCTCCTCTCCTCTCCTCTCCTCTCCTCTCCTCTCCCCTCCCCTGTTTTCAAACTCATTGTGTTTCGTTTGTGGTACACCTCAACTCTGTTCGACCACAAAAGATGATCTAATTTCCCGTCTCTTTCCAAGTCCCTCCTTGAAAGCTTTCTGCAGAATGGATGTTTTGAAGAGAAGGAGCTAGGAATCATACGAGCTGTAGTGTTTTCTATAGAGCTGTGAGGGCCACTGGGTAGTAACCTCTCCTTTAATGTCCCAGCATGATGGGGGACTCTAGGGCTCTGCAGGCGGGTAATTCATGCCTTTAAAGATGGGCCACCATGCTGCTCAGGACGCTTGACCTCCCCACGCCCCCTGACCCCTGTCACCATGGCAACGGGGAGTCCCATCACAGGCAGAGCACACACCTGGCACCTGGCCACCCCTCCTCTCTCCCCCTCTCCCCTCATCTCCCAGGTCCCACTAGGGGTTCTGTAATGAAACAGCAGCTCTGTACTCTGCAGCACAGTACATTTACATTTTAGTCATTTAGCAGACGCTCTTATCCAGAGCGACTTACAGTTAGTGAGTGCATACATTATTATTTTATTTTTACATACTGGCCCCCCGTGGGAATCGAACCCACAACCCTGGCGTTGCAAATGCCATGCTCTACCAACTGAGCTACATCCCTGCCAGCCATTCTCTCCCATACCCTGGCCAATTGTGCGCCGCCCCACGGGTCTCCCGGTCGCGGCCGGCTACAACAGAGCCTGGATTCGAACCAGGATCTCTAGTGGCACAGCTAGCACTGCGATGCAGTGCCTTAGACCACTGCGCCACTCGGGAGAACAGTATACTGTGAAGCTGAGGCTGGACTACACTGTGCACAGAGGCATTTATACAGTTTAGATAGGAAACCTGCAAGGAAGCTCTGTTTATTACAGTACAGTAAATGCCCTTGATCAAAGGAAATGTAGGGTGTAACCTAAAATCTACTTCTTACTTGTTTGACTTCTTGACCCTTCAGAATGTTCCCTTCTCTCCTTTTCTCTCCTCTCTTCTCCCTCCTCCCTGTCCCCTCTTCTCTCTCTCTTCTCCCTCTTCCCTGTCCCCTCCCCTCTCTCTCTTCTCCCTCTTCCCTGTCCCCTCCTCTCTCTCTTCTCCCTCTTCCCTGTCCCCTCTCTCTCTCTTCTCCCTCTTCCCTGTCCCCTCCTCTCTCTCTTCTCCCTCCTCCCTGTCCCCTCTTCTCTCTCTCTTCTCCCTCTTCCCCCTCTTCCCTGTCCCCTCTCTCTCTTCCCTGTCCCCTCTTCTCTCTCTCTTCTCCCTCTTCCCTGTCCCCTCCTCTCTTTCTTCTCCCTCTTCCCTGTCCCCTCCTCTCTCTCTTCTCCCTCTTCCCTGTCCCCTCCTCTCTCTTCTCCCTCCTCCCTGTCCCCTCCGCTCTCTCTTCTCCCTAACCCCTCCTCTCTCTCTCTTCTCCCTCCTCCCTGTCCCCTCCCCTCTCTCTCTTCTCCCTCCTCCCTGTCCCCTCCTCTCTCTCTTCTCCCTCCTCCCTGTCCCCTCTTCTCTCTCTCTTCTCCCTCTTCCCCCTCTTCCCTGTCCCCTCTCTCTCTTCCCTGTCCCCTCTTCTCTCTCTCTTCTCCCTCTTCCCTGTCCCCTCCTCTCTCTCTTCTCCCTCTTCCCTGTCCCCTCCTCTCTCTTCTCCCTCCTCCCTGTCCCCTCCGCTCTCTCTTCTCCCTAACCCCTCCTCTCTCTCTCTTCTCCCTCCTCCCTGTCCCCTCCTCTCTCTCTCTTCTCCCTCCTCCCTGTCCCCTCCCCTCTCTCTCTTCTCCCTCCTCCCTGTCCCCTCCTCTCTCTTCTCACCTCTCTTCTCCCTCCTCCCTGTCCCCTCCTCTCTCTTCTCACCTCTCTTCTCCCTCCCCCTTGTCCCCTCCTCTCTCTCTTCTCTCCTCTCTTCTTCTCTGTTCCCCAGACATCATGACATCATTAGTGTTAGGCCTCTCCTCTGACTCAGCCTATCTCTTCCCCAGCCTCTCTTCTCTCCCTCCTATAACATGGCCGTTAACTACACATAGTAGAAGAAGGTGTCTAATGCAATAACTCTACTTAGGACGTATTAATGGTGCACCACTGAGACTTATGCCCAAGCCAGCCACTGACAGTAAATCAATAATCGTCCTGTCACGCCCGCTTGTTTATTCAATGCTTTGCATTTTTTTCTATATGGTTCGATTGATTGTTGGTAGCAGGGGTTTTGATGGCGGGGTTGAGGTTGATAATGATATGTGTAAGGGAGTAGCGTATGTTGCTGGGATTTTAATGGGACTGTTATGTACACTACCGGTCAAAAGTTTTAGAATACCTACTCATTGAAGGGTTTTTCTTTATTTTTACAATTTTCTACATTGTTGAATAATAGTGAAGACATCAAAACTATGAAATAACACATATGGAATCATGTAGTTACCAAAAAAGTGTTAAACAAATCAAAATATATTTTATATTTGAGATTCTTCAAATAGCCACCCTTTACCTTGATGACAGCTTTGCACACTCTTGGCATTCTCTCAACCAGCTTCATCAACCAGCTTCACCTGGAATGCATTTCAATTAACAGATGTGCCTTCTTAAAAGTTAATTTGTGGAATTGATTTCCTTCTTAATGTGTTTGAGCCAATCATTTGTGTTGTGACAAGGTAGGGGGGTATACAGAAGATAGCCCTATTTGGTAAAAGACCAAGTCCGTATTATGGCACAAACAGCTCAAATAAGCAAAGAGAAACGACAGTCCATCATTACTTCAAGACATGAAGGTCAGTCAATACGGAACATTTCAAGAACTTTTAAAGTTTCTTCAAGTGCAGTTGCAAAAACCATCAAGCGCTATGATGAAACTGGCTCTCATGAGGACCGTCACAGGAATGGAAGACCCAGAGTTACCTCTGCTGCAGAGGATAAGTTCATTAGCTTCAGAAATTGCAGCCCAAATGAATGCTTCAGAGTTCAGGTCTGGAGTCCAAATTTGAGATTTTTGGTTCCAACCGCCATGTCTTTGTGAGACGTGGTATGGGTGAACGGATTATCTCTGCATGTGTATTTCCCACCGTAAAGCATGGAGGAGGAGGTGTTTTAAAACTTTTGACCGGTAGTGTAGATCTTAAGAGAGGTTTGATTTGTGTCATAATAATAACTAATACATATTCAGTTTAAATTAACT
>NW_028156089.1:0-29236 GCF_964263955.1 Coregonus lavaretus | reverse complement strand
TACACTATACTGTATATACAAAGTATATGGACACCCCTTCAAATTAGTGGATTTGGTTATTTCAGCCACACCCGTTGCCGACAGGTGTATAAAATCGAGCACACAGCCATGCAATCTCCATAGACAAACATTGGCAGTAGAATGGCCTTACTGAAGAGCTCAGTGACTTTCAACGTGGCACCGTCATAGGATGCCACCTTTCCAACAAGTCAGTTCGTCAAATTTCTGCACTGCGAAAGCTGCACCGGTTAACTGTAAGTGCTGTTATTGTGAAGTGGAAACGTCTAGGAGCAACAACGGCTCAGCCACGAAGTGGTAGGCCACACAAGCTCACAGAACGGGACTGCCGTGTGCTGAAGCGCGTACAAATTGTCTGTCCTCAGTTGCAACACTCACTACCGAGTTCCAAACTGCCTCTGGAAGCAACGTCAGCACCAGAACAGTTCGTCGGGAGCTTCCTGAAATGGGTTTCCATAGCCGAGCAGCCGCACACAAGCCTAAGATCACCATGAGCAATGCCATGCGTCGGCTGGAGTGGTGTAAAGCTCGCTACGATTGAACTCTGGAGCAGTGGAAACGCGTTCTCTGGAGTGATGAATCACGCTTCACCATCTGGCAGTCTGACGGATGAATCTGGGTTTGGCGGATGCCAGGAGAAAGCTACCTGCCCCAATGCATAGTGCCAACTTTAAAGTTTGGTGGAGGAGGAATAATGGTCTGGGGCTGTTTTTCATGGTTTGGGCTAGGCCCCTTAGTTCCAGTGAAGGGAATGACATTCTAGATGATTCTGTGCTCCCAACTTTGTGGCAACAGTTTGGGGAAGGCCCGCTCCTGTTTCAGCATGACAATGCCCCCGTGCACAAAGCGAGGTCCATACAGAAATGGTTTGTCGAGATCGGTGTGGAAGAACTTGAATAGCCTGCACAGAGCCCTGACCTCAACCCCATCGAACATCTTTGGGATGAATTGGAACGCCGACTGCGAGCCAGGCCTAATCGCCCAACATCAGTGCCCAACCTCACTAATGCTCGTGGCTGAATGGAAGCAAGTCCCCGCAGCAATGTTCCAACATCTAGTGGAAAGCCTTCCCAGAAGAGTGGAGGCTGTTATAGCAGCAAATGGGGGGACCAATTCCATATTAATGCCCATGATGTTGGAATTAGATGTTAGACGAGCAGGTGTCCACATACTTTTGGTCATGTAGTGTATTACAAAAGTAGGTTGAGAGAGATAGGCCACATACACACTGTAAAGAGAGAGAGAGAGGCCCTCACATCACATACACACTGTAAAGAGAATAGGCCCTCACATCACATACACACTGTAAAGAGAATAGGCCCTCACATCACATACACACTGTAAAGAGAATAGGCCCTCACATCACATACACACTGTAAAGAGAATAGGCCCTCACATCACATACACACTGTAAAGAGAATAGGCCCTCACATCACATACACACTGTAAAGAGAATAGGCCCTCACATCACATACACACTGTAAAGAGAGAGAGAGAGGCCCTCACATCACATACACACTGTAAAGAGAGAGAGAGAGAGGCAAATCAAGTCGGAAATGTCAAAGTAAAAATTACAAACTTCAGAATACTTTTTAAACCTCAAATACAAACAGTTTGACATTTCCTGCACCACATTCTCCTGCAACAGGGTGATCAAATGAAGATCCTACATCTGTATGACTCCACAAACTGGACTTACAGTATTATAAGGTTGTGTTCGTCTGTGTGCCTGTGTTAAAAAAAAAACTGTGTGTTTTTAATATGTGTGTGCATGTATTTCTTTGTTCCTAATGTTTTGTATTTATATTCCAGACTCTGACATTGCTCGTTCTGATACTTTGTAATTGGATTATGTGTGTATTGTTTTTTTATTGACAGGTTTTACTGCACTGTTGGGATACACTGGGATACAGTAGCTGTGGCCTCCCCACCCACCCACATAGTAGGGGATACAGTAGCTGTGGCCTCCCCACCCACCCACATAGTAGGGGATACAGTAGCTGTGGCCTCCCCACCCACCCACATAGTAGGGGATACAGTAGCTGTGGCCTCCCCACCCACCCACATAGTAGGGGATACAGTAGCTGTGGCCTCCCCACCCACCCAAATAGTAGGGGATACAGTAGCTGTGGCCTCCCCACCCACCCACATAGTAGGGGATACAGTAGCTGTGGCCTCCCCACCCACCCACATAGTAGGGTATACAGTAGCTGTGGCCTCCCCACCCACCCACATAGTAGGGTATAGAGTAGCTGTGGCCTCCCCACCCACCCACATAGTAGGGGATACAGTAGTTGTGGCCACCCCACCCCACCCCACCCCACCCACATTGTAGGGGATACAGTAGCTGTGGCCTCCCCACCCACCCACATAGTAGGGGATACAGTAGCTGTGGCCTCCCCACCCACCCACATAGTAGGGGATACAGTAGCTGTGGCCTCCCCACCCACCCACCCACATAGTAGGGGACTTCCTCCCATTCTGACGTCACTATGATCAACAGGTGCATTCTGACAAGTCTAGACCCACTGTAATACTATAATAATATGCCATTTAGCAGACGCTTTTATCCAAAGCGACTTACAGTCGTGCGTGCATACATTTTTACGTATGGGTGGTCCCGGGGATCGAACCCACTACCCTGGCGTTACAAGCGCCATACTCTACCAATTGAGCGACAGAGGACCACTGTGCTACGCTGCGCTCCTCTTTACATCTCAGTGGGCAACGAGGGAGACGAGAGAGAGAGAGAGAGAAAGAGAGAGGGAGAGAGAAAGGAGTCAAAAAAAGAGAGAAAGAGTGAGGGAGGAAGACAGAAAGAAAGTCCAAAAAGAGAGAAAAATATTGATATATAGAGAGAGAGAGCAGCAAGATTTGTGACCTGTTGCCACAAGAAAAGGGCAACCAGTGAAGAACAAACACCATTGTAAATACAACCCATATTTATGTTAATTCATTTTCCCTTTTGTACTTTAACTATTTGCACATCGTTACAACACTGTATATATACAGTGGATTATGTGTGTATTGTTTTTTTATTGACAGGTTTTACTGCACTGTTGGAGCTAGAAACACAAGCATTTCGCTGCACCTGCAATAACATCTGCAAATCTGTGCACGCAACCAACAAACTTTGATTTGATTTGATTTAATATAAAAACACACAGGTACACACACACATATAAAAACACGCATGCCTCTCATATCAAATGCAATCACCCAACAAACCAACATGTACACACACACACACTCACCAAGGATGGAGACCTTGCTCAGGAACTCTTCGTACATCTTCCTCTTCCTCAGTGTACTACCCTGTAGAGGAGAAAACAAACAGAGTTAGAACAGAATACAAAAACAGGTTGACAAGGAGAGAAGGGCAGTTCCATAACTGGCTAAAAGAACATTTCTAAAAGGTGGGTGTGTCACTGGGACCAGTAGTGGTAACAGTACTGTGCAGTAGGTGGGAGGTGTAAAGCACCGTATGTATGTGTGTGTGTGTGTGTAGGGGATACAGTAGCTGTGGCCTCCCCACCCACCCACATAGTAGGGGATACAGTAGCTGTGGCCTCCCCACCCACCCACATAGTAGGGGATACAGTAGCTGTGGCCTCCCCACCCACCCACATAGTAGGGGATACAGTAGCTGTGGCCTCCCCACCCACATAGTAGGGGATACAGTAGCTGTGGCCTCCCCACCCACCCACATAGTAGGGGATACAGTAGCTGTGGCCTCCCCACCCACCCACATAGTAGGGGATACAGTAGCTGTGGCCTCCCCACCCACCCACATAGTAGGGGATACAGTAGCTGTGGCCTCCCCACCCACCCACATAGTAGGGGATACAGTAGCTGTGGCCTCCCCACCCACATAGTAGGGGATACAGTAGCTGTGGCCTCCCCACCCACCCACATAGTAGGGGATACAGTAGCTGTGGCCTCCCCACCCACCCACATAGTAGGGGATACAGTAGCTGTGGCCTCCCCACCCACCCACATAGTAGGGGATACAGTAGCTGTGGCCTCCCCACCCACCCACATAGTAGGGGATACAGTAGCTGTGGCCTCCCCACCCACCCACATAGTAGGGGATACAGTAGCTGTGGCCTCCCCACCCACATAGTAGGGGATACAGTAGCTGTGGCCTCCCCACCCACCCACATAGTAGGGGATACAGTAGCTGTGGCCTCCCCACCCACCCACATAGTAGGGGATACAGTAGCTCTGGCCTCCCCACCCACCCACATAGTAGGGGATACAGTAGCTGTGGCCTCCCCACCCACATAGTAGGGGATACAGTAGCTGTGGCCTCCCCACCCACCCACATAGTAGGGGATACAGTAGCTGTGGCCTCCCCACCCACCCACATAGTAGGGGATACAGTAGCTGTGGCCTCCCCACCCACCCACATAGTAGGGGATACAGTAGCTGTGGCCTCCCCACCCACCCACATAGTAGGGGATACAGTAGCTGTGGCCTCCCCACCCACCCACATAGTAGGGGATACAGTAGCTGTGGCCTCCCCACCCACCCACCCACATAGTAGGGGATACAGTAGTTGTGGCCTCCCCACCCACCCACATAGTAGGGTATAGAGTAGCTGTGGCCTCCCCACCCACCCACATAGTAGGGGATACAGTAGTTGTGGCCACCCCACCCCACCCACCCACATTGTAGGGGATACAGTAGCTGTGGCCTCCCCACCCACCCACATAGTAGGGGATACAGTAGCTGTGGCCTCCCCACCCACCCACATAGTAGGGGATACAGTAGCTGTGGCCTCCCCACCCACCCACCCACATAGTAGGGGACTTCCTCCCATTCTGACGTCACTATGATCAACAGGTGCATTCTGACAAGTCTAGACCCACTGTAATACTATAATAATATGCCATTTAGCAGACGCTTTTATCCAAAGCGACTTACAGTCATGCGTGCATACATTTTTACGTATGGGTGGTCCCGAGGATCGAACCCACTACCCTGGCGTTACAAGCGCCATACTCTACCAATTGAGCGACAGAGGACCACTGTGCTACGCTGCGCTCCTCTTTACATCTCAGTGGGCAACGAGGGAGACGAGAGAGAGAGAGAGAGAAAGAGAGAGGGAGAGAGAAAGGAGTCAAAAAAAGAGAGAAAGAGTGAGGGAGGAAGACAGAGAGAAAGTCCAAAAAGAGAGAAAAATATTGATATATAGAGAGAGAGAGCAGCAAGATTTGTGACCTGTTGCCACAAGAAAAGGGCAACCAGTGAAGAACAAACACCATTGTAAATACAACCCATATTTATGTTAATTCATTTTCCCTTTTGTACTTTAACTATTTGCACATCGTTACAACACTGTATATATACATAATATGACATTTGAAAAGTCTCTGTTTCTTTGGAACTTTTGTGAGTGTAATGTTTACTGTTAATTTTTTATTGTTTATTTCACTTTTGTTTATTGTCTACTTCACTTGCCAATAAAGCCCTTTGAATTGAATTGAAAGAGCGAGAGAGGGAGAGAGAGAGGGAGAGAGAGAGAGAGAGAGAGAGAGAGAGAGAGAGAGAGAGAGAGAGAGAGAGAGAGAGAGAGAGAGAGAGAGAAAGAGAGAGAGAGAGAGAGAGCGAGAGAGCGAGAGAGAGAGCGAGAGCGAGAGCGAGAGAGTGAGAGAGAGAGAGAGAGAGAGAGAGAGAGAGAGAGAGAGAGAGACGGCGTCACCCCAGTCTGCTCCCAGGCAGCAGCAGCATTATGTTTGCATATGAAAATTATACAGTGACTCAAGACCAAGGGTGTCTTTAGTCTGGAAGTGTCTGACTGCTGCTGCTGCCTCTAATTTAATATAATTTCACATTTTCTCTTAAAAGGGGAGAAATGTTCCCAAGCGAGTGATGCATTGAACTCCCAAGAGTAAACAGCTTGATTAAAGGAATTCTCTGGCTCTTGCCATCCACTCACTCTTGGATGTGTGTGTGTGTGTGAGAGTGTGTGTTCGTGTGTATGTGTGAGAGAGAGAGAGAGAAAGAGAGAGAGAGAGAGAGCGAAAGAGAGAGAAAAAGAGAGTGTGTGTGTGTGCGTGCGTGTGTGTGTGTGTGTGTGAGAGAGAGAGAGAGAGAGAGAGAGCGAGAGAGAGAGAGAAAGAGAGAATGTGTGTGTGTGTGTGTGTGTGTGTGAGTGTGAGTGTTTATGTATGTGAGTGTGAGTAGTGAGTATGTGTGCATGTGTTTTTGTGTGTAAAATACAGTCTGTTTTTAGTTCTGCCGCCTTTCACATTTTCCTGATGCCCAGACAGCCAGACAGCCAGACAGCCAGACAGCCAGACAGCCAGACAGCCAGACAGCCAGACAGCCAGACAGCTTGCTTCATGACTAACATGTTTAAAGTTTGGACTGAAAACCTATTAGGAAAATCAAACCAACGTCTCAGTACTGAGAAATAGATGGTGAAAGACTGTGCGTTCTCCACTCACCGGCAGACCACACTGATGCACCAGACCATAGCATTAGGAATTAGAACATGAAACCCTGTTGTAGGAACGTTCTACCAATGTTCTCCCAACGTTCTACCAGGGCCCAGCAGAGCAGCAGACACCCCTGGAGGGCTTAAGAGCTTAGCTTGCTTACATTTCCCTGCATGTTGGCTGATTCATGGGGTTGGGAGGGTGAGAGCTGGTCTGGAACAGGTTAATGTCATCAACTCTGGTCCCAACATGGACACATGGAATGTCTTTCTGGATGGAGCAAAGGGAATGTCTTTCTGGATGGAGCCAAGGAGATGTCTTTCTGGATGGAGCCAATGAGATGTCTTTCTGGATGGAGCCAATGAGATGTCTTTCTGGATGGAGCCAAGGAGATGTCTTTCTGGATGGAGCCAAGGGGATGTCTTTCTGGATGGAGCCAAGGGTATGTCTTTCTGGATGGAGCCAAGGGTATGTCTTTCTCTTTCTTTTATCCTATTTATTTATTTCATTTTTCATTTTTTTCTTCTTTCACTCTCTCTAGTTATGACTCTTTATCTTTCACTCTCTCTCCTCCCCTTCCTACTCTCTCTCTTTTTGTTCTCTCTCTCTCGGTCTCTCTCTCTCTCTGTCTCTCTCTCTGTCTCTGTCACTCTCTCTCTCTAGGAGAGGGCCTGAACACTTAGCCACTCTTCACTCTGCGTTGAGACTACAGCATTTCATTTGGCTTGTGAATTCCTGCACTTTATCCACCCTCTGTCTTTGGTAGAAGTATCAAAGAGCCTGAGGTGTGGCACATGGCCAGGCCAACCCATCCACTTTAATATCCATCCACCTCCATCATCTTTGTCCAACATGAAACACACAGGCTACATCTCCCCCTCTCTCTCTCTTTCTGTTCCCCATTCGGGACACACTCTTTTCATGCTATTTCACCCGGTGGGTGGTGTTATACGTCACGGTGGGAGTGCGTTTCAAAGTGCAAGGACTGTCCGATGTGCATCCATGTTCAACCGAGAACCCTTCGGCTGGAACCTCATTCATAAATTAAGTATGGTGGGTTTACACTTTATAGTTTACAATTGCACTTTCATATAAGTACATCATTTAGATTTATTTTAACTAACGATAGCTACCTACCAAGTGGCTGGCACAGTTTTCCCAAAAGTGAATGATGTGTAAAGTCATGTTTTGCTTTCTAGCCAACCAACAATGTCAAAGCCGCTATCAAGCCAATCTACTAAAGCTTCCAACACCATGCCTGATGACGACAACCAGATGATATTCCTCCACCCTGGATCACGGTAAACACACACCTAGTCTCTCTCTGTGTGTGTGTGTTGTGTGTGAGAGAGAGTGAGTAATGGGTCTGTATATGTACGTGTGTAGGGTAGGATATACGTTTTGTGTATATGAGTCTATTCAGTTTGTAAACCCCCTGTATTACAGGCCTGTGTTTTGTTTGCACACATTTTTCTTCTGTGATTTAGTGCAGTGTTTTGAGACATCCCTCTCTCTCTCTCTCGTCTCCTCAGATATGTGGTGCTCCCCAGACCAGTGTTACGAGGCAGGGATGGACTACACTGTTCATCTGAGCTTGCCCCTCTACTGCATTCAGTGGTCCAGTCCCCATACATACTCATCGACTCGGTTAGTCCCCCCTCACACAACTGAGACTATAGCGTAAATCATGCATTGATGTCATTGCATAAAATGTTTAGCTACAAGGATTTTAGGTTGGGATTCAGCTCTTCGACTCCGTACTAAATCTAATTCCATCTTCAGTATCTTTCTGTCCTCTCTATAGATTGTGCTGAAGCCCCACTGTATGATCCTGGAGATCTTCACTGGTTGTGAGGGAGGTGCCGTGGCCACCAACAGTGCCTGGGACATGTTCCAGCATCACCGCTGTCTGGAGAACAGCCAGATCGTGGTCAAGACCCCCTCTATCTGCACCAGGGAGCTAAAGGTATGGCACCGCACTCACAACAGTCATGTATGACTGCTTATGTGTTAATTAACTAAGGAAGGTTTCTTATGGCTCAATAATACTGACGAATGATGTGGATTGTACACATTTTACATTACATTTTAGTCATTTAGCAGACGCTCTTATCCAGAGCGACTTACAGTTAGTGAGTGCATACATTTTCATACACCTCTGCTCAGTCCCACATAGTGAAGTCTGCCATTTGTCACGGTTTCGGCCGAGGCTGCCTCTCTCCCTTGTTCGGGCAGGCTTCGGCGTTCGTCGTCTCCGGAATTCTAGCTGCCACCGTTGTATGTTTCATGTTCGTTTGCTTTTGTCTGTTTGTTTTCACACCTGTTTCTATTTTGGGCGTAATTAGTGTCCTATAAGTTTCTCGTTGTGTTTGTCTAGTGTTGTGTTTCGCTCGGTTGAGCTTCTCTCCACTGCGCTGGAGTATTTTCGCACCTGTTTGTGCGCTGTTACTATTTCGCCTTCGTGCGTATTTTCGCCTTCGGGCCAGTTGTCCTTTTGCCTTGGTTTTGGCTTTAATACAAGTCTTTGGATTATCGTTCTGAGTCCTGCGTTTGATTCCACCACTACACCTACAGCACGCCCTGACAGAATTACACACCTACCATGGAATCAGCAGGAGCCGAAGCAGGACAGACGAGACTGGAGGCCCAGGTTCGGGAACAACAGGACCAGATCCTGCAGATGGGGACCGCCCTGCAGGAGGTGATCACCACCCTCCGAGGCTGGGGTACGCCTCCACCGCCTCCCTCCCTGCCAGCACCATCGGCCAGTCCGCCCATTCCAGCGCCGGAACCTCGAGGAGTCCGACTCTCTCTCCCGAGGGCCTACGACGGAACCGCGGCTGGGTGTCAGGGATTCCTCCTCCAGGTGGAGCTATACCTGGCCACCGTGCACCCGGCACCTTCGGGGCATGAGAGCGTGTCCGCCCTGATCTCCTGCCTGGCCGGGAAGGCGTTGGAATGGGCCAACGCGGAGTGGAGGAAGATCGACGCCGCGACTATTACCTACGACGAGTTCTCCCGCCGCTTCAGGGCGGTGTTTGACCATCCCCCGGAGGGGAAAGCGGCGGGGGAGCGTCTGGTCTTCCTCCGGCAGGGGAGGAGGAGTGCCCAGGAATTCGCACTCGAATTCCGTACTCTAGCGGCAGATGCAGGGTGGAATGATCGGGCCCTCGTCGATCTATACAGATGTAGCCTACGAGAGGACGTCCGTCGGGAGCTGGCTTGTAGGGACACCAGCCTCTCTTTCGACCAGCTGGTCGACATGTCCATCAGGCTGGATAACCTACTGGCTACCCGCGGACGTCCTGCGGAGGGTCCGTCCATTTCACCCTCCAGCGCCTCCGAGCCGTGTCCCATGGAGCTCGGGGGCGCTGGCGCTAGAGAGAGGAGGAGTCGGCAGGCTAGGGGGTCCATCCACTGCACCAACTGTGGTCGGGGAGGACACACCGCGGCTAGGTGCTGGGGATGGCCTCCTAGGGGAGATGACGACAGGTTCCACACTGGGGATTCCCTCCAGGTGAGTAGGCGCCCCACTCACCCAGAGCTCACTGTTGCCCATTTTTGTATGCCTGTGCGTTTTCCACAGGTAGCACCTCATTCCCAGCATAAGGCGCTGGTAGATTCAGGCGCGGCTGGGAATTTTATTGATAAGAAGTTTTGTTTGGCGTTAGGGATTCCCCTTATTCCTGTTGATGTTCCTTTCCCCGTTCATGCCCTAGATAGCCGTCCGTTGGGTACGGGCTTAATCAGGGAGGTCACGGCGCCACTTAGGATGTGTGCGCAGGGGGGTCATCAGGAGATGATTCAGCTGTTCCTGATTGACTCTCCTGCGTATCCGGTGGTGCTGGGCATGCCCTGGTTGAGTACCCATAACCCAGCTATTTCGTGGCAGGAGAGGGCTCTGATGGAGTGGTCTGCTCAGTGTGTGGGTAGATGTTTGGGCGTTTCCGTAGGGGCTACCTCGGTGGAGAGTCCAAACCAGGTGCCCGCATTGCACGTTCCCCCTGAGTATGGGGATTTGGCTATTGCGTTTAGTAAGGCGAGGGCGACGCGGTTGCCACCCCATAGGCAGGGAGATTGTGCGATAGACCTCCAGGCAGGAGCTGCGCTCCCACGGAGCCATGTGTATCCTCTGTCTCAGGAGGAGAAGAAAGCTATGGAGATTTACATAGACGAATCTCTGAGACAAGGATACATACGGCCTTCCACTTCCCCTGCGTCCTCGAGTTTCTTTTTTGTGAAGAAAAAGGATGGTGGTTTGCGCCCGTGCATCGATTACCGTGGTCTCAATCAGATTACAGTGAAGTACAGTTATCCACTCCCACTGATTGCGACCATGACTGAGTCGTTGCATGGGGCGCGTTTCTTCACGAAATTAGATCTCAGGAGCGCGTACAACTTGGTGCGCATCAGGGAGGGTGATGAATGGAAGACAGCCTTTAGTACCACCTCGGGCCATTACGAGTATCTGGTCATGCCATACGGGTTGATGAACGCTCCGTCAGTTTTCCAATCATTCGTGGATGAGATCTTCAGGGACATGCAGGGGCAGGGGGTGGTTGTGTACATTGATGACATTCTCGTGTACTCGCCTACCCGTGTCGAGCATGTGGCCCTGGTGCGTAGAGTGTTGCGGAGGCTGGTGGAGCACGACCTGTATGTGAAGGCAGAGAAGTGTCTGTTTTTCCAGGAGTCGGTCTCCTTTTTGGGTTATCAGTTGTCTGCGTCAGGGGTGAAGATGGAGGTAGACCGGGTGTCGGCCGTGCGTAATTGGCAAACACCAACCACTGTGAAAGAGGTGCAGCAGTTTTTGGGGTTTGCAAATTACTACAGGAGGTTTATCCGGGGTTTTGGACAGGTGGCAGCTCCCATCACGTCTCTGTTGAAGGGGGGTCCGGTGCGTCTGCAGTGGTCGGCCGAGGCGGACAGGGCGTTTGGGAGGCTGAAGGACCTGTTTACCTCGGCCCCGGTGCTGGCGCATCCGGATCCCTCTTTGCCGTTCCAGGTAGAGGTGGACGCGTCAGAGGCCGGTTTAGGAGCCGTGCTTTCACAACGGTCTGGCGCGCCACCTAAACTCCGCCCCTGTGCTTTTTATTCTAAGAAGCTCAGTCCGGCGGAGCGGAACTATGACGTAGGGGACAGGGAGCTGTTAGCCGTGGTACAGGCTCTAAAGGTGTGGAGGCACTGGCTTGAGGGGGCTCAACACCCTTTCCTCATTTTGACGGACCACCGTAACCTGGAGTACATCCGGGCGGCGAGGAGGCTGAACCCTCGCCAGGCAAGATGGAGTATGTTCTTGACCAGGTTTACTTTTAAAATCACGTACATCCCTGGGTCACAGAATGGCAAGGCAGATGCGCTGTCTCGGCGGTATGACACGGAGGAGAGGTCCGTGGAGCCCACTCCCATACTGCCTGAGTCGTGTCTGGTGGCACCGGTAGTGTGGGAGGTCGATACTGAACTCGAGCGGGCGTTACGCACCGACCCTAGTCCACCACAGTGCCCGGAGGGTCGGAAGTACGTTCCGCTCGAGGTTCGGGATCGATTGATCTATTGGGCTCACACGTCACCCTCCTCTGGACATCCGGGTATCGGCCGGACAGTGCACTGTCTTAGTGCCAAGTACTGGTGGCCCACGTTGGCAAGGGATGTGAGGGTTTATGTTTCCTCCTGCTCGGTGTGCGCCCAGTGTAAGGCGCCTAGACATCTGCCTAGGGGTAAGTTGCTACCCCTGCCCGTTCCACAACGACCATGGTCCCACCTCTCTGTGGACTTTATAACAGACCTTCCCCTCTCCCAAGGGAATACTACTATCCTGGTCGTTGTGGACCGGTTCTCTAAGGCCTGTCGTTTGCTCCCCATGCCGGGTCTTCCTACTGCCCTACAAACTGCCGAGGCACTGTTCACCCATGTGTTCCGGCACTACGGGGTGCCCGAGGACATTGTGGCTGATCGGGGTCCCCAATTCACCTCCAGAGTCTGGAGAGCGTTTATGGAGTGGTTGGGGGTCTCGGTGAGCCTCACCTCGGGGTACCACCCGGAGAGTAATGGGCAGGTGGAACGCGTAAACCAGGATGTGGGTAGGTTTCTCAGAACATACTGCCAGGACCGGCCGGAGGAGTGGTCAAGGTACGTTCCCTGGGCCGAGATGGCCCAGAATTCCCTACGCCATTCCTCCACTAACCTAACTCCATTTCAATGTGTGTTGGGTTACCAGCCAGTTCTGGCACCCTGGCAGCAGAGCCAGATCGAGGAACGCTGCACACGTCCACCTGCAGCGGGCCCTCCGACGTCAGAAGGCGAGCGCTGATCTCCACCGCAGTGAGGGACCGGTGTACGCACCTGGTGATCGAGTCTGGCTCTCTACCAGAAACCTGCCCCTCCGCCTGCCCTGTCGGAAACTGGGTCGGCGGTTTGTAGGGCCATTTAAAGTCCTGAGAAGGTTGAACGAGGTATGTTATAGATTACAGCTACCTGTGGAGTATAAGTGTATTAACCCCTCGTTCCATGTGTCCCTTCTCAGGCCGGTGGTAGCGGGCCCACTCCAAGAAAATGAGATCTTGGAGACTCCTCCGCCCCCGTTGGACATCGAGGGGGCACCGGCGTACTCCGTGAGGTCCATCTTGGATTCGAGACGTCGGATGGGGGGTCTCCAGTATCTAGTGGAGTGGGAGGGGTACGGTCCGGAGGAGCGGTGCTGGGTGCCGAGGAGAGACATTTTGGACCCGTCGCTCCTGACGGAATTCCATCGGGGGCATCCGACGCGCCCTGCTCCGCGTCCTCCTGGTCGTCCCCGAGGCCGGAGTCGGCGCACGTCTGGAGCCGCGCGTCAAGGGGGGGGTACTGTCACGGTTTCGGCCGAGGCTGCCTCTCTCCCTTGTTCGGGCAGGCTTCGGCGTTCGTCGTCTCCGGAATTCTAGCTGCCACCGTTGTATGTTTCATGTTCGTTTGCTTTTGTCTGTTTGTTTTCACACCTGTTTCTAGTTTGGGCGTAATTAGTGTCCTATAAGTTTCTCGTTGTGTTTGTCTAGTGTTGTGTGTAATTGATTTTCGTCAGTCGTGTGTTTCGCTCGGTTGAGCTTCTCTCCACTGCGCTGGAGTATTTTCGCACCTGTTTGTGCGCTGTTACTATTTCGCCTTCGTGCGTATTTTCGCCTTCGGGCCAGTTGTCCTTTTGCCTTGGTTTTGGCTTTAATACAAGTCTTTGGATTATCGTTCTGAGTCCTGCGTTTGATTCCACCACTACACCTACAGCACGCCCTGACACCATTCCATATTGAGGCAAACATGCAACAGCTCTGTGCCATTTTATCTTTCCTCGATTCCTTGCATCCTTTTTCCGTGCCTCCTTCTAAAACCCCATCAGAGGAGAGGACACAAGGTTCCTCCCCTCAGATCTCCAATGGGTTTTGAGAAGGATGCAAGTAGAGAGGAAGTTAGGAATTAAGCTGAGATTAATTGGGACAGAGCTCATGTCATTGTTTTAGGTGGAATCTTATGTTGAATGATACATGTATTCTGTTTGCACATATAACTTTATTTTACTTGTGCTCTTTCCACAGATGGCTCTGGCTTGCTGATAATATCTGATCTGATGAGACTCCCTATGGGATTTGACTCCTGTATTACTGCCTGTTCTCAATAAAACTTCCAATGCCAAATTGCAATAATTTGACACTGTAATTTGATAGACAATTGTTGTTGCCAATCAGACAACTAGTATAACTACTATAAAACAAAACTGTTTTCCTCAGTTAAATGTTTGATGAATGCATGCCGTTGCTTTGTCCTCAGTCCTCCTTTTTACATTGTGTGTACCAGGATGACATGTTAACCTGAGTTTAGCTGGTTAATCCTATTAATTTCAGTTTACATTCTATTATTTGGCACTGGTTATGTACTGTTAATGTAGCAGGTTCTCCCCTTCGTGTCTCCATATAACTCAAAATCCCCATGTGCTGTGTGTGTGTGCCTTAGGGCTTAATAAACACCTTAAATATTGGATCCTGCCTTCATCTAAATTCCTACACTATCTCTTAACTAGCCCACTAGTCCCTAGTCCTTCCTTTCTTTTAATGTTATCATCGTTCTGCCATTATTATGTGTGTACCCACATGGAGTCATTATATTTAGCTATATTAAACGATGGCCAGGGCCTAGTGCATGATGAATGAACTTGATAGATCACAGCCACATTATACCCATACTCCACCTGTTCATACTCCTGAGTGGCGCAGTGGTCTAAGGCACTGCATCGCAGTGCTAACTGTGCCACTAGATCCTGGTTCGAATCCAGGCTCTGTCGCAGCCGGCCGCGACCGGGAGACTCATGGGCGGCGCACAATTGGCCCAGCGTTGTCCAGGGTAGGGGAGGGAATGGCCGGCAGGGATGTAGCTCAGTTGATAGAGCATGGCGTTTGCAACGCCAGGGTTGTGGGTTCGTTTCCCACGGGGGGCCAGTATAAAAAAATATGTATTCACTAACTGTAAGTCGCTCTGGATAAGAGCGTCTGCTAAATGACTAAAATGTAAATGTAAATGTTCTGTGATAAGTTGGGGTTAACGCCCTCATATCAAGCTAACACATACCAGACACCTTGTGGAAAGGTGAAGAAAAACAATTAGCTAGAGCCGACTGTCTGCTTTTCGTGTTATAGACAAACGTTGCTGGCTAACAAGTAATTAGCTAGCTAGCTAACGTTAGCAAGTAGATTCCACTCAACTCAAGGTATAGTATTGCTACTAATTTATTTCCCAATTGCTTTGCTTGTGTATCATGTTGAAGCTGGGTTTCCCAAGTCGTTTGGTGCCTACTGTTCTCTGTAGCTCAGCTGGTAGAGCACGGCGCTTGTAACGCTAAGGTAGTGGGTTCGATCCCCGGGACCACCCATACACAAAAAAAGAAAATGTATGCACGCATGACTGTAAGTCGCTTTGGATAAAAGCGTCTGCTAAATGGCATATTATTATTATATTATTACTGTTCAAGCCGACTAGAAAGCTAAACAGACGGCTCTGAAGCGGATCTGTTTGACGTCATGCACCACCCATGAAGACTCAACCAATCACATGACACAACACTGGACTGGCCAAGGGCAAGCATTTGTTAGTTCGTCCATCACTCCAGTGTAAGTGACCAATCTAAGGTTTCTATTCCCGCCCCCCCACCAGCTTAAAATCCAATTGAGAAAAATATAAATTGAAACCCAAAGGTGCCTAGAGTCCTGTTATTCAAATGCAGGTGTTTCAGCCTAGCTCAGTGCTTTCTGTGGTGGTGGGGCAGCCAGGGGAAAATACGGAGCGTAGGGGTTGGTAATGTTCTGTAGTTGCGCCGTGGTTGGCTCAGTGTTCTGTCACTCATGGGGACACTACGTCACCGCAAAATCTACGGGGAGAGCTCGAAAATTCAAGCCCCTTGGGTGCTGCCATAGAGGTACATTAGAGATGCCCATCCAAGAAGGCTCAAGGTCATAGGCCACAGATAAAATGACGTCAAATCACGTTATATCTAGCGTAGATTTGATTGGACTGATCATGTCAACATCCTACTTTCAAAATCTTAGCACAGACAAGCAGTCATCATCATGAATCACGTCGACAATCTACTGGCAAATCCTTTTCATTCCTTGTCATATGTGGGCACCCGTATGCGCCCTAAAATCTATGCCCACCGTGACGTATAGCACCACCCACCAGGTGAAATGGTGTGAAAAGATGTTCCGTATCCATTACCTTCTGTTTATCGTATCGTTTTTCTCTGTTTGGCTGTTTACGGCTGCATCTGTTCCTGCGTATGTGTGTGTGTGTGCATTCGTGCGTGTGAGTTCAAACGGTAAAGGAGGGGTACAACAGTGGACATTGTTTGGGAGGTGGCAGAGACAACGGAATGAGTGTTTATCCAGGGCATGGCTTTCCATGGTTAACCAGTCGGAGGCCAACGGGGGGAGAAGGGAGGAGGAGGGGTGAGCAGGGTCCACCTGGCTCCTATCAAACACCATGCCAATGTTTAACATTCACCCCTGGCTTCAGAAAGAGCGACTTACAGTTAGTGAATACATATTTTTTTTATACTGGCCCCCCGTGGGAATCGAACCCACAACCCTGGCATTGCAAACGCCATGCTCTATCAACTGAGCTACATCCCTGCCGGCCATTCCCTCCCTTACCCTGGACGACGCTGGGCCAATTGTGCGCCGCCCATGAGTCTCCCGGTCGCGGCCGGCTGCGACAGAGCCTGGATTCGAACCAGGATCTCTAGTGGCACAGTTAGCACTGCGATGCAGTGCCTTAGACCACTGCGCCACTCAGGAGAGTGAGAGTGAGTACATCCTGTCTCCTAGCCTCCTTCTAAAGGAGAAGTGTCCTGACAAGGGAAAACTCTAGCCTCCTTTATGAGCTATAGGCTATAGATGTACCTGGTAAGATCAGCAAGTCAGGACCCTCCTCATACTGAGACAGCTTCAGTCAGTCTACAGCTGTGTTGCAACGGCATCAGGCCTTTAGGAAATGTGGTGTTAACACTGAAAGTCCAATCAGTGGCCAAGCCTGCACTAAAACTGAACATGTAAACTAGCTGAACACTTGGCTGAGTGAAGTTTAACTGCTTGGACCACTCAGCTCAGTTGGCACTTATGTCACTTCCAGAGCACATACTTCCATGGAAGGCAAAGCCCTCCCTAGTAACCAATCTCTAGTGCTCTCTCTCTCTCTCTCTCTCTCTCTCTCTCTCTCTCTCTCTCTCTCTCTCTCTCTCTCTCTCTCTCTCTCTCTCTCTCTCTCTCATTCACCCTCTCTGTCTCTCTCTTTCTTCTGTTCTCCCTGACTCAAACAGCAGCAACAGGAGAGAGAGAGAGAGAGAGAGAGAGAAAAGCAGAATTCAATTATGTGGACCTGCTCTTAATTACTGCTGTCAATGATTTGTAAAGCTGTTTTAATAAAGTGTGTGCTATTCTGCCAGCTGCGCAGTCCAAAACATGAGTCTGGTGCTGTGTGTGTGTGTGGCTATGTGCGTGTACAGTTTCTGTGTATGCATGCGTGTGTGTGTTCCTCCTGTAAAATGGGGGATGTTGATTGCCTATGCCTGTAGCTGGTTAGTGTGTAGCTGCAGGGTAAGGCATTATGTCTCTTCATACTCTCTCTACCTTGAGGTGTACTCTTCATTGTTCAAGTGGTAGTTTAAGCTATGCTCACTACTAGGAGTTACGTGGTAATTTCTATAGGAAGGTAGCTAAAGAGATCAGAGGAAGTATGTAGCAGCAGAGCACACACACACGCATACAAACACACACACACAAACACACACACACACACACACATGCACACACACGCATGAACCCACACACACACACTATTAGTCATCTTTACACAACTCGATGGTGGTGGTGGTGTGTGTGTGTGTGTGTGTGTGAGAAGGCTGGGACAGAGCACCTTGTTTCCCCAGTTGAAACATTCAGACATTCCTCCACAGATGAGGTCCAGGCCAGGGAAGTGTGTGTAGGCATTACTGTCAACCCTGTCCTCCTCCTTGTGAGGTGTGTGTGTCCTCCCTCCTTTTCTTTCTCCCTCCTCCCTCTTCCCCTCCTCCCTTCCTCCCTCTTCCCCTCCTCCCTCTTCCCTTCCTCCCTCTTCCCATTTACATTACATTTTACATTTTAGTCATTTAGCAGACGCTCTTATCCAGAGCGACTTACAGTTAGTGAATACATTTTTTTTTTATACTGGCCCCCCGTGGGAATCAAACCCACAACCCTGGCGTTGCAAACGCCATGCTCTATCAACTGAGCTACATCCCTGCCGGCCATTCCCTCCGCTACCCTGGACGACGCTGGGCCAATTGTGCGCCGCCCATGAGTCTCCCGGTCGCGGCCGGCTGCGACAGAGCCTGGATTCGAACCAGGATCTCTAGTGGCACAGTTAGCACTGCGATGCAGTGCCTTAGACCCCTCCTCCCCTCCTCCCTTCCTCCCTCTTCCCCTCCTCCCTCTTCCCCTCCATCTTTCTCTGGGAAGGAGGGAGAAGGTAGCCAGTCTAGCCACATGAGAACAAACCCACCCTTGGGTGGTGGTGGTGTGTGATGGTTGGACTGTGGTAGAGAGGCTACTGTTTCTCTGCTGTACTGTGTGGAGTGAAGTGGTTGAGGAAGAGAGGCGCGTTCAGTGTTGACAGAACAATCCAACGCAATTGGATCTGACACAACTGACTGGAGCAACACTCCAGAGTGGTTGGGCCCTGGGTAAAAGCAGTGCACTATAAAGGGAACAGGGAGTCATTTGGGAGGCAGATGGTCTGTGTCTGGACAGAGGCAGTGGAGTCAGACCATTTGGATTGTGTCTCTGGTTCACTGGAAATGCAAGAAATGACATCCTTCTGTGTCATAAAGCAGATTGCTGAGCAGTGTGTGCACATGCACGTGTGTCCATGAGGATAGCTGTGTGTGTGTATTATGTACTATGAGGATGTGTCAGTAGCTGTTCCAGTTGTGTGTGTGTTTATGTCTTTCTGTGTGTGTGTGTGTGAGAGTGCGCGTGCGTGCGTGTGGTTGTGTGTGTGTGTGCGTGGTCTGTCCCATGAGGATGTGTTGGTAGCTGTCCTGGTCATGTGTGTGAATGTGTGTGAGTGTGTGTGTGAGTGTGTCTGTTTCTACGTGTGTATCTGTGTATCTGTACCATGAGGATGCGTCGGTAGCTGTCCCGGTCGATGCCCCACAGCTTCATGTCAGTCTTGGCCTTGACGGTGGCGGCTCGGGGGGTCCCGTAGATCAGGGCCAGCTCCCCAAAGCTGCCCCCCTCCCCGATACTGGTCACCCACTCTCCGTTCACATAGACCTGTAGAGAGAGGGACACACACAGACAGATACTGTGAGAGGGGCTTCCGTGGGCTGCAACAGCCTCCCACAATACTGTGCATGGGTAATGTATTTAGGTACATGGGCATATTGTGGTTAAACATAACACATACTATAAGATCATCAGATTTCCTCAGATTTCACAGAAAATACATTATTGGACTGTCTGAACAAAAGTGTCTCCACATGTAGGATCTTAATTTGACCAGTTTCTCACAGCAGGGAAATAATCCTGCAGTAACAGGATTGTAGGGGTTGATACATTTTTTTTTAGGGCAAAATCAAGTCTGGAAATTACAAACTTCAGAAGCCTCTTTAAGAGGCTGTAGCTAGGACCAAGTGTTTTACCTGACCATGTGACCTGACCAGGACACAGCCCTAGCTATAGTCCCCTTAGTCTGGTGCTGCCATACATCACACTGAGTTGTTGTTATGGGCATGGCTATAGTCACTGATATGAAACCAGGCCATACTTGTAGTTCTTTGTAGTGAGGTCAGTGAGTGTGAGGAGAGGTGTGAGGGGTTAGTGTGAGGGTAGGCGTGGGAGGGGTTAGTGTGAGGGTAGGGGTGTGAGGGGTTAGTGTGAGGGTGAGGTGTGTGTGTGCGGTTAGGAAGAGGGGTTAGTGTGAGAGGTTAGGGTGAGTGTGAGGAGGGGTGTGAGGGTGAGGGGTTAATGTGAGGGGTTAGTGTGAGGGGTTAGGGTCTCTAGTTACAGACATGGCTCAGGGTGGAGGTGGACATGGGGTGGACATGGGGTGGACATCTCCACCCCCTCTTCTATCTCCTCCACCCCCCTCTTCTATCTACTCCACCCCCTCTTCTATCTCCTCCACCCCCCTCTTCTATCTACTCCACCCCCTCTTCTATCTACTCCACCCTTCTCTTCTATCTACTCCACCCCCTCTTCTATCTACTCCACCCCCTCTTCTATCTACTCCACCCCCTCTTCTATCTCCTCCACCCCCCTCTTCTATCTACTCCACCCCCCTCTTCTATCTACTCCACCCTTCTCTTCTATCTACTCCACCCCCTCTTCTATCTACTCCACCCTTCTCTTCTATCTACTCCACCCCCTCTTCTATCTACTCCACCCCCTCTTCTATCTACTCCACCCCCTCTTCTATCTACTCCACCCCCTCTTCTATCTACTCCACCCCCTCTTCTCTCTCCTCCACCCCTCTCTTCTCCCTCCTCCACCCCTCTCTTCTCTCTCCTCCACCCCCTCTTCTCTCTACTCCACCCCCCTCTTCTATCTACTCCACCCCCCTCTTCTCTCTCCTCCACCCCTCTCTTCTCCCTCTTCCACCCCTCTCTTCTCTCTCCTCCACCCCTCTCTTCTCCCTCCTCCACCCCTCTCTTCTCTCTCCTCCACCCCTCTCTTCTCTCTCCTCCACCCCTCTCTTCTCTCTACTCCACCCCCCTCTTCTCTCTACTCCACCCCCCTCTTCTATCTACTCCACCCCCCTCTTCTCTCTCCTCCACCCCTCTCTTCTCCCTCTTCCACCCCTCTCTTCTCTCTCCTCCACCCCTCTCTTCTCTCTCCTCCACCCCTCTCTTCTCTCTCCTCCACCCCTCCCTCCTCTCCCCTTCAGTTTTTTCCCCCCTTGGCCCCTCCCCTTTCTATCTACTTCATCCACATCTCTCTATACCTTGCCTCTTGTTCCCCCTCACCTCAAATGTCCTCTTCCCCTCAATCCCCATCCCTCCATCTCTCCCCCTCCTTGTTTCCTGGGTCTTAGCTCTGATGGCTGGACCCCCCTGAGCATTTGATCCCCTCTAAGCCAGAGGAAGGGACACTAAAAGCCTTCTATCCTTCCTATCTCTCCATCCCTCCCTCCCTCCCTCCCTCCATCCATCCCTCCCTCCCTCCCTCCCTCCCTCCCTCCCTCCCTTCTCTCTCCGTCTGTGGTGTGTGTGCCTTCCCTTTGATTAGGGGGTGATGGAGGCGGAAAAGCTGTGCTGGACTTAAACGCCCAATTCTCAGATCTCTCACTCTTTCTCACACAACCCAGTACTGTGGTCACTGGAGGGCCTACTTAGCTTACTCACACACACACACAATACGGCCTCACAGAGCCCCTTTCAGTCCGCGGACACAGTTTCACCTGTTGACACACAATCCACTTGTTGACTTAATAACACTGAGCGAAGGAAAGGAGGAGGAGGAAGAAAGAGAGAGAGAGAGATCTGAGAGTGGGGCAGGCATGTAGGTCCACCACAGGGGAATGATCCCACAATGTTCTCATGGCCCAAAGCTTTAGCTCTTTAGCTGGCCATCAAAGGCATGAGGAGGGTTAGGGCATGGTTGGATAGGTCTGAGCTGGGTTGTCCTGGGCTAGCCTTGTATCCTGGCATGGACATATTGGGGGTTATCATCAGTATGGATATGGAGCTTGTGTTGGGCTAGGACATATTGGGGGTCATCAGTATGGATATAGGGCTTGTGTTGGGCTAGGACATATTGGGGGTTAGCGTAAAATCACGCAGCAGTAGACACTAATACCAAAGTGGAATGTCCCACCACACACTGAGGCATTTGGATACAGCCATGCAATCCTCTGTATTCCAACAAGTGTGTGTGTATGAGTCAGTGAGTGAGTGAGTGTATGGAGAATTATTGTAAGGCACAACAAATCAACAATTCCTGAGAATATACAGAACCAGTGAAAAGGTTGGACACACCTACTCATTCAAGGGTTTTTCTTTGTTACTATTTTCTACATAGTAAATAATGAAGACATCAAAACTATGAAATAACACATATGGAATCATGTAGTAACCAAAAAAGTCTTAAACAAATCAAAATATATTTATATTTGAGATTCTTCAAATAGCCACCCTTTGCCTTGATGACAGCTTTGCACACTCTTGGCATTCTCTCAACCAGCTTCATGAGATAGTCACCTGGAATGCATTTAAATTAATAGGTGTTTCATGATCGTTGAGAGACTGGTCAGACCAAGGTGCAGCGTGGTATGTGAACATGTTTATTTAAAACTGGATAAACACTCGACCAAAACAATAAAAGGCAACGTAACGTGACACTCACTATGGCTAAAACACATACAAGCCAAACAAGAGTACGAACAAGATCCCACAACCCAGGCAGGAAAACTGGCTGCCTAAGTATGATCCCCAATCAGAGACAACGAGCGACAGCTGCCTCTGATTGGGAATCATACCTGGCCAGACATAGAAATATAACAACTAGACTCTAAACAGATATACAACAACATAGAACTAAACATGCACACCCTGACCAAACTAACTAGAGTTCTAGAGGTCAGGGAGTGACAGTACCCCCCCCCCCCCCAAAGGTGCGGACTCCGGCCGCACAAACCTGACTTAACTGGGGAGGGTCCGGGTGGGCTTCCAGCCTTGGTGGCGGCTCCGGGCGTGACGTCTTCTCCCTTACTGCCTCTGCGTTGCACCCCTGGACTGGTCTGGACCTCAACGCGGAGCTTCCCCTCTGTCCTCCCACGATGCACCGATCCCTGTCTGGACCCTGGTGTGGGAGACCCCGAACCTGGAGAGGGGCTGACGTCTGGACCCGGAGTGGAGCCGCTGACCGGAGCTGGACTTGGCACTGGTGGAGCGGACTGCTCTGACTCCGGAGTGGAGCAGCTGACCGGTGCTGAACCAGGCACCGGTGGAACGGGCACGGGCCGTGCTGGACTGGGAACACGCACCACTGTCTTGGTGCGAGGAGCAGGCACGGGCCGGGCCGGCCTGGGAACACGCACCACTGGTCTGGTGCGAGGAGAGGGAATGGGGCGTACCGGGCTGGCGACACGCACCACTGGTTTGGTGCGAGGGGCAGGTACGGGCCGTACCGGACTGGGAACACGCACCACTGGCCTGGTGCGGGGAGTAGGCACGGGCCGTGCCGGACTGGAGACATGCACCACTGGTTTGGTGCGGGGAGCAGGCACGGGCCGTGCCAGACTGGAGACACGCACCACTGGTTAGGTGCGGGGAGCAGGTATGGGCCGTACCGGCCTGGGAACACGCACCACTGGTCTGGTGCGAGGAGCAGGAACGGGGCGTACCGGGCTGGCGACATGCACCACTGGTTTGGTGCGGGGAGCAGGCACGGGCCGTGCCAGACTGGAGACACGCACCACTGGTTAGGTGCGGGGAGCAGGAACGGGGCGTACCGGGCTGGCGACACGCACCACTGGTTTGGTGCGAGGGGCAGGTACGGGCCGTACCGGACTGGGAACACGCACCACTGGCTTGGTGCGAGGAGCAGGCACGGACCTTACCGGACTGGGAGCACGCACCACTGGCTTGGTGCGAGAAACAGGCACGAGGCATACCGGACTGGGAACCGGCGCTGGAGGTCTACGACTGTACCAGTCCTTTACTCTCCGCGCCCAATCCTCCTCCAGTGAGGACTCCTCCTTGAGCCCCCACGATTGCAGTGGTCGGGGCTCTTCTCTATCGATCCCCGACCACCCTTTTAGCCCCCCCCAAAAATGATTGGGGCTGTCTCTCGGGCTTCCTCCTCGGCCGGCGCCTTCTGTGTTCCTCTCCTGCCTGGGCCTCCTCCTTCGCCCAGGGTCCTTTACCTGCCAATATCTCCTCCCAAGTCCAAAATGACTTCCCCACCTGTGTCTATGGTGTCTGCTGCTCCTGGGCACGCTGCTTGGTCCGTCTTTGGTGGGATCTTCTGTCACGATCGTTGAGAGACGGGTCAGACCAAGGTGCAGCGTGGTATGCGAACATGTTTATTTAAACTGGATAAACACTCGACCAAAACAAAAAAATGGCAACGTGACACTCACTATGGCTAAAACACATACAAGCCAAACAAGAGTACGAACAAGATCCCACAACCCAGGCAGGAAAACTGGCTGCCTAAGTATGATCCCCAATCAGAGACAACGAGCGACAGCTGCCTCTGATTGGGAATCATACCCGGCCAGACATAGAAATATAACAACTAGACTCTAAACAGATATACAACAACATAGAACTAAACATGCACACCCTGACCAAACTAACTAGAGTTCTAGAGGTCAGGGAGTGACAAGGTGTGCCTTCTTAAAAGTTAATTTGTGGAATTTCTTTCCTTCTTAATGCGTTTGAGCCAATCAGTTGTGTTGTGACAAGGTAGGGGTGGTATACAGAAGATAGCCCTATTTGGTAAAAGACCAAGTCCATATTACAGCAAGAACAGCTCAAATAAGAAAAGATAAACAACAGTCCATCATTACTTTAAGACATGAAGGTCAGTCAATACGGAACATTTCAAGAACTTTGAAAGTTTCTTCAAGTGCAGTCGCAAAAACCATCAAGCGCTATGATGAAACTGGCTCTCATGAGGACCGCCACAGGAATGGAAGTCCCAGAGATACCTCTGCTGCAGAGGATAAGTTCATTAAAGTTACCAGCCTCAGAAATTGCAGCCCAAATAAATGCTTCATAGAGTTCAAGTAACAGACACATCTCAACATCAACTGTTCAGAGGAGACTGTGTGAATCAGGCCTTCATGGTCGAATTGCTGCAAAGAAACCACTACTACAGGACACCAATAAGAAGAAGAGACCTCCTTGGGCCAAGAAACACGAGCAATGGACATTAGACCGGTGGAAATTTGTCCTTTGGTCTGGAGTCCAAATTTGAGATTTTTGGTTCAAACCGCAGTGGCTTTGTGAGATGCGGTGTGGGTGAACGGATGATCTCTGCATGTGTATTTCCCATCGTAAAGCATGGAGGAGGAGGTGTTATGGTGTGGGGGTGCTTTGCTGGTGAAACTGTCTGTGGTTTATTTAGAATTCAAGGCACACTTAACCAGCATTGCTACCACAGCATTCTGCAGCGATACGCCATCCCATCTGGTTTGGGCTTAGTGGGACTATCATTTGTTTTTCAACAGGACAATGACCCAATACACCTCCAGGCTGTGTAAGGGCTATTTTACCATGAAGGAGAGTGACGGAGTGCTGCATCAGATGACCTGGCCTCCACAATCCCCCGACCTCAACCCAATTGAGATGGTTTGGGATGAGTCGGACCGCAGAGTGAAGGAAAAGCAGCCAACAAGTGCTCAGCATATGTGGGAACTCCTTCAAGGCGATTGGAAAAGCATTCCAGGTGAAGCTAGTTGAGAGAATGCCAAGAGTGTGCAAAGCTGTAATCAAGGCAAAGGGTGTCTATTTGAAGAATCTCAAATATAAAATATATTTTGATTTGTTTAACACTTTTTAGGTTACTACATGAATCCATATGTGTTATTTCATAGTTTTGATGTCTTCACTATTATTCTACAATGTAGAAAATAGTAAAAATAAAGAAAAACCCTGGAATGAGTAGCTGTGTCCAAACCTTTGACTGGTACTGTATATCATTCTATCTAATATATGCAATTTAGCAGACTGAGAAGGCGGTGTGTGCTTTAGTGCTCTTGTATGTGTGTGTGTGTGCGAGCGTGTGTGTGTGCAGGCACTAGCATGTGTGTGTGTGTTTCTGCTTACGCACACTTGCATGTGTGTGTGTGTGTGGCGTTAACACCAGCAGCAGTTTAACTTCTCCCCCAGTCAGTGGTAGAGTTACATTCCGCATAATGCCTAATGAGAGACATCATCGACGCTACCATGGGATGTTTCACACAAACACACACACACACACACACACACATACAGCGCTGAGCTGAGCGCTCTGTTTTAAGTGGTTCCCTACATGTATCTAGGCCTAGCAGGGCCTTGGCTGGGGCTGGGCTGCTGACACAGGATATGTAGAGGCATAGGGGACAATGGAGGGTGATGGAGTGAAGAAGGAGAGACAGATGACTAGAGAGAGAGAGAGAGAGAGAGAGAGAGAGAGAGAGAGAGAGAGAGAGAGAGAGAGAGAGAGAGAGAGAGAGAGAGAGCAGGAGAGACGAATAGAGAAATAATTGAGTATAAAGAGAGAAAGACAGAGAGAATCTGCACCGAGCTACATCTCTGAGGTCTTGGCTGGGCTGGGTGCAGGCTGACAGGGCTTGGCTTGGAGAGTGGATGCTCCACATTCTCTGGTGGCAGACAGAATGTGATGCTGATCCCCAGCCAGCCACCTCTGGGAGCACAGCTATGATATGATTGAGGACTGATACTGCTGCTTATTACAGGGGGACGAGGAGAGAGAGAAGAGGGTTATGTAGCTCACATATCCATCTCTCCTCACTCTACTGTGGAGGGAGGGAGGGAGGGAGGGAGGGAGGGAGGGAGGTGATTGGGTGTGGTGGGATACACATTTAGATTCTGGCAGGGAGCAATGTTGAAATTACAGTATGTGTGTGTGTGTAGGGGTTTGTGTGTGTGCGTGCATGCATGTGTACGTGTGTGTGCATATGAGATCAATTGCCCCACACACACAATGACTTATGTAATAATAAGGATATCAAGAAGAACAGAACATTATTTATGAAAACTGAGAGTTATCATATCACAGAGGAACTACTTTAAAATGGTGTAAGAACACGTAAATAAGAGAGACAGAATGAAACAAAAAAGGATGGTTAAAGACAAAAAGAGGAATGTACTTCCAATAGAATGCCTTCATTGAGTCACTATCACCCCCCTTATCAGGTCTTTAAAACAGAACCCTCAGGGATGTACACTGTAGATAGCAGAGAGAGCTGTGGGAGACTTGGGTAAACATCCCTGTCTGAACCAGTGTTTAACCATCTACAGAAAGAACTGGGTTGTCTTCATTAGGCACCAAATGGAAAAAAGCTGACTGGAACAGGGGATACCAAGTCAGTTGCACAAGTGAATGCATTCAACTGAAATGTGTCTCCAACATTTAACCCAACCCCTCTGAATCAGAGGTGAGGAGGGCTGCCTTAATCAACATCCACATCATCAGCGCCTGGGGAACAGTGGGTTAACTGCCTTGCTCAGGGGCAGAACCACAGATTTGTCAGCTCGGGGATTCGATCCAGCAACCTTTCAGTTACTGGTCCAACGCTCCTACCCGCCAGGCTACCTGCTGCCGAGGGACTATACCTGGATTTGTCCAATGCTCCTTTTCGTTTTCCGTTGCAGAACCTTTTAGAATGTTTTGCTACGATGTGCACTAATGAACAGAACCTTTCTCCACAGTCATGGCTGCCGTCACCATTCAGCTCTGTGTTGGCTTAACCTTGTCTTAATAGTTCACTCCAAAATCTAAAGCTTGTCAGATGCTTTGAGACCACAAAAGGAGTCTACATCCCTCACCATCAATCCCAAATTAATAAGAAAGAAAAAATAAATAGACTGTGCCACTGCCGATCTTTCCCATTCCCTTTAATGTTGTCCCAGTGGTAGGTAGACCTGCTGTATCAGGGCACCATCACCCCAACCCTCTCTCTCCCTCTCCTCCACCCCTTCTCTTTCTCTCTCCCTCTCCACCACCCCTTCTCTTTCTCTCTCCCTCTCCACCACCCCTTCTCTTTCTCTTTCCCTCTCCACCACCCCTTCTCTTTCTCTCTCCCTCTCCACCACCCCTTCTCTTTCTCTCTCCCTCTCCACCACCCCTTCTCTTTCTCTCTCCCTCTCCACCACCCCTTCTCTTTCTCTTTCCCTCTCCACCACCCCTTCTCTTTCTCTCTCCCTCTCCTCCACCCCTTCTCTTTCTCTCTCCCTCTCCTCCACCCCTTCTCTTTCTCTCTCCCTCTCCACCACCCCTTCTCTTTCTCTCTCCCTCTCCACCACCCCTTCTCTTTCTCTCTCCCTCTCCACCACCCCTTCTCTTTCTCTTTCCCTCTCCACCACCCCTTCTCTTTCTCTCTCCCTCTCCTCCACCCCTTCTCTTTCTCTCTCCCTCTCCTCCACCCCTTCTCTTTCTCTCTCCCTCTCCTTCACCCCTTATCCCGCTCTCTACACTCCTCAATCCATCTCTGTCTGTTTCTGACTGGGCTCTCTGATACGCTCGGCGGAGCTTGCCCACCCGGACCAGTAGGTAGACCTGCTGTATCAGGGCACCATCACCCCATCCCTCTCTCTCCCTCTCCTCCACCCCTTATCCCTCTCTCTCCTTCACCTCCATCCCTCTCTGTCTGGGTCGGACCGGGCTCTCCGATACGCCCGGCAGAGCTCGCCCACCTGGACCCAGTCCTCTCTGGTTACCTGCCGTCTCCTATCACTCCCTTTCTCTCTCTCCCTGCCTCCCTCCCTCCCTCTCTCCTTCCCTCCCTCCCTCTCTCTCTTCCACCATAAACCGATAAAGTTGTTTCCTGTTTGACTTTCCATCCGTTTTTTCTCTTTTTTTATCTCTCCACTTAACTCTATCTCTTTGTCGCTCAGGTTCCTAAAACAAAAAGGTATTTTGACTGTTCTCATTGTGTGGCGTTCAGAGCGTGTCTGAGCCCCACACCAGCGTGACCGGACCGCAAGCCGACCAGAACCTTCGTTTGAGGGGTCTGATTGAACACTACCTGCTATTGTTGGCTTGATCTCAAATGATCTGGATGGTTGCATAAGTCTGGCTTTTCCCATAAAGGCCAGTCAATGAAGTCAGAAAAAATCCTAGGCCAGTGCTCATCATCATCTAACACAAACAGCAGTACACTTGACCAATGTGAAGTATGTGTTTAGCTTTGGTGATCTGCATGAATGAGGGTGTCCTATTGTGATGGTGAAGGGAAAGTCTGTGTGAGTTAGGGGTAGGTAGGTCTGTGTGAGGTAGAGGTAGGTAGGTCTGTGTGAGGTAGGGGTAGGTAGGTCTGTGAGAGGTAGAAGTAGGTAGGACACATATTGCTCTCTATCTCTGTGTAACAGAAGAAGTGGCTCTTGATTCGTTGAATCAGGTGTGCTACTAATTCTCAGATGTTCCCTTCTCCTCAGAAGAGAGGGATGATTTTCCCTTCTCCTCAGAAGAGAGGGATGATTTTCTTGTCTGTCTCTCGTCTTTCCAATGAGAACTGGCTGGGGGTACTCGAAGAGAGGTTTGGGAAACTGCTGC